>NW_022263833.1:0-41568 GCF_002021735.2 Oncorhynchus kisutch
TCAGGACCAATCTATTACACCATCCATCAACAAGGACTTAGAACCAGACCTCAGGACCAATCTATTACACCATCCATCCACCAGACTAGAAAACAGACCATTCAGAGGACCAATCTATTACACCATCCATCCACCAGACTAGAACAGACCGTCAGGACCAATCTATTACACCATCCATCCACCAGACTAGACCAGACCACACATAGTCTGTGTCTAGAAATCAGGCCATCCTATTACATATACTGTCAGGTGGACCATTCAGATGCAGCCATCCTCATCATAGTTAGAAGTCAACAAATGAATTGTCAGGAAATCCAAATGACAAGTCCACTCTTGGGGATTGTCTTTGCAAATGACGTCTCACAAATCATCAACGCAATGGTGATTGCTCAATGACAATTTTATTTGGATGGTTGAAGTGTGTAGAGGAGTGAGTAACAACACTACAACCTTTTGGGAAAACCTTAAAGAGTTGTTTCGGCTGTCCCATAGGAGAACCTTTGAAGAACCCTTTTTGGTTGCAGGTAGAACCTCTTTGGTTCCATGTAGAACTCTTTAGGGTTCCATGTAGAACCCTTTCAACAGACCAGATGTTTTTTAACTTTCTGTGGAGAAACCGTACCCGTCACATTAGGAAACTGTTGCATTGAACACGTGAGTATGGTGGGCTGAATTTCTGGACAATCCTACCTTAAATAATACTTTTAAGATCAATTTGATAAAACACTACATAAGAAGACCTACTTCTATGTGAAACTTTATTCCTCATCATGCCTTTTCTACTTTTGGCCTTAACTTCATGCCTTAACTTCATGTTGGTTTGCTTTTGACAAAATTCAAGTGAAACTCTGCTTTTCATCAACAGGTTTTCTAGTCATGATCCTTCATTTAGAAGCATCATTTCTCTCCACACATATATTATATTTGTAATAACCAGCACATATTGTATAACAATTCATCTTTGTTTTTAAAATATTGGTTGAGAAATAATATCCTATTGGTGAGACAACTTGTAAATGTAGAGTAGTTTACTTCATTATGACTCATTCTTATCAATTTACAAGATCCCTATAACGCCTAAAGAGTTTACAATTATGTTAGTCTCCATTTCCTCAGGTGTTGCTTATTTTTTATTTAACTAGTCAAGTCAGTTAAGAACAAATTCTTATTTACAATGACAGCGGATTAATAACTGCTTTGTTCAGGGGCAGAACAACAGACTTCTACCTTGTCAGGTCGGGGACTCAATCTCGCAACCTTCCGGTTACTAGTTACTAGGCTTTAACCACTAGGCTACCTGCCGCCCCGTTATTCAGGAACATGTTAAGACCCTCAGAACCTACCTTCGATTACCCCTGTTGACTCAATAGTAGTAAAGATTTGTTTTTGTTTTAGTCCATTCAACAACAGAGTGATACTTGCCTTGTATCAACAGGAATTTGTATCTATCTATACACCTTATGTAATTCCTTATTGGAATCGTTTTATTGATAATATCTGTTGTCTCATACATACGTACTTTCTAACACAATTAAGGAAGGTTATTATAAAATTATTCATTAATATTACCCTGCCAACCACTAAATGAAGATTTAAAAATAGATACATTCAAATTGTACCTTTTGCAACAGTTTTGCATCTTTGAATGGTATTAATGTAAAGAATTTTTGGCAAGACATCAGTAGATTTCTAATGGAAAATCTGCATTTAGATTTGACACTATTATGGAGAGACGTATTACATTAATTCTTTACCGACGATAGAAATCATTTGGATGGAAATGTATATTATTCATTCACTCGCCGTACAGTAGTGGGCGGCAATACGGCAATAGGTGTAGTCTGCCATAAAACCTTAAAGAAGAACAAGACAACAGGAAATTGTTGAAGAGAACAGCTCGGGTCGAACAATTGCTTCCACAATGGATCGGGTAAGTCTGGTTTTAACATTATATGCCCGCTGTGTTGTATAAAATGTCTAGGCCTAGTTTTCATCATATTTGAACCTCTACATTGCTGTGTTCTGTTTGGAGCGGCAGGTAGCCTAGTGGTTAGAGCGTTGGGTCAGTAACCGAATCACCGAGCTGACCAGATAAACATATGTCGTTCTGTTCCTGAACAAGGCAGTTGACCCATTGTTGATGGTCAATCATTGTAAATAAGAATTTGTTCAAAACTGACTTGCCTAGTTATTAATTTATATATTTTAAATAGCCTACAAGTGTAGAATTTGAATCTATTATGGATACTCTTCCTGGGGTCCAGCAAAATTAAGACTCTGTGACTATGACCGAATTCTCTCCTTCCGCCCAGTGTGCACATGTTCACATTCCTTCATTGATTTCTTACACATTAGCCATTATTTGACCAGATACTCAAGTGACCGTTCTAACAAAGAAAATAAATGGCTGCAGTTCCAAACAGGTTGTTTTTCCCTGGTGGTATCCCCGTCGAAACCGGATGCAGTTTGATTACCATCTTAATAAGGGAGGTCTAATTCCCTAAAGTTGGCCCTCGATTTAGCTTGAAGGAGCGATTGAACAACTTTGGTCACTTGCGGGGATGATATGATCTCAGGAATATGAATCGAGCTGTCTAAAACAATCTATTGATTTTAGCTTTGGAAAATAGGCTCAGTTTCGTAGTGATGAGTGCAATTCAGAAATGTATTGGAATAAATGACCAAACTATGGGTAACTGTAGCTAGCTACCGGACAGGAGTGCTAGCTAGACACGTTAGCTTACTAGGTTCATTAATAGCTTTAGGTTGGTTGTTTTTAAGTTAAACTTCAAGATTTCCACCAAGGACGTTGCCTCTCCCATCACCACTCTCCCTCGCTTGGGTAAGGGACATTTTAAGGTACACTTGAATTTGAATTGTAGCTGGAAGGCAATCAGGAAGATGCAAGATCAGGTGGGACCATATAGGCAATGAGAGGGCAGATATGCGTGTTTCCACTAGTTACACAGCCACAGAGTCAAACTCCTATAACGTATTTTTATTCATTTAGGTTATGCATAAAGTTAGTGTTTGCAAGGTTAGGGTTAAAATTACATTTAAAAGACCAGTTGTATAAATGGGCGTGGTTGTGGTAACTAGTGATGACCAGGCACTACTTCCATACAAAGTGTTTTTTTTCTCAAAGTTGCCTGGATGTGACGTGGCCTACTTTTACCAATACACTCCTAACAACCTACTCGTTTCGAAAATGTATATATGATCAAATAAGCCAGATTTTGGGCACAGTTATCCCTCTTGTTTCTTCTCTTCTGCGCTGTTCGATAGGAAATGACTGGTATAAGAAATACGGTGGAAACTGGCCCATGCCTCCACCAATCCAATGCTCTTATATTTGTGGGGTTGCAGTGAACGATTGAACATTTCAGATTAAGGAGATATTTGAGGGATGCACCCAAATCGGAGGTTTAGACTGAATTAATACAATATTTGGTTTAATGATCAGCTGTAATACGTCTTGTCGAACAGCAAAAGGATAACCTGTCCCCCTCCACCCTCCAGGAGTCCCCCTCCACCCTCCAGGAGTCCCCAGGTCAATCGCCTCTCCGTACTTTACTGCTGGTTCTGGTCGACTGCAGGAAAACACCGGGGCAGAGTGGAACTGAGAGACTAGAAGAGGAACATGGAGATATGATTTCATTAAGTAAGAACCATGTGATTAGATTAGTTTGCTTCTGTAACAATGAATTGGTTCATTATGTATTGATGAAAATATCTGGTCGTTCCACCTAATTTTGAGAAGTGTAACTGCTCCCCCCAAATGTTTGATTTCACCTCATTTTAACATTCTTTCATGAAGAGCACATGTTCAACTTCATAAAAACATGTTTTCCCAAGAGGTTGTATGAAAATACATACTGTAGTAAGTGCCAATGTGCTAAATAAAGTAAAGGGGGACAACTGAAAACAACATAACCACTAGTTTACATTGGTAGAATAGTCCTTTAAATCAGCCACAAATGTGCTTATGACAGGGCTAATGGAAGCTAGTTTTGTTCCACCGGTGGTGAAAATTGAATGCCATCTTCACAAAATATATTCTCCATATCAAATTATGGGTTAAAATGGTTCACTTGCTCAGTTTTCTACAAAAAACACCAGAGAATTGATAAAAAGACTAGAACCAGCTTACCTGCCTTGGCTCTATAATTTGACTATTTGATGTTTGATGTTTCTTTTGCCCAAAATGTAAGGAACAGTTTCACCATATTACAACATGGGTTGACCTTAAAATGAGGGACAGACGTAAATTAATCACAAATTAAATAAAATAAATAATGTTCAGAAATGACTGTCAAAGTAACCAAATAACTAGGGCTTTACATGCACACTAATCATTTCCTATTAAACTGATTATGGCAGTAGGCTAAGTGTGTCATTAGTCATGTAAACATCTTACTCTGCTGATCTTAATTGGTGTAAGGTCATAACCGAAGTAAGCATACGCCTTTAAAACACCTGGTTTTCTGAGAATTCTTTAGAATGATTAGGACATGTAAACACTTTAATCAGAGTTATAGAGGTGTATTTAATCTGTGTATGTGCTAACACAAGCAGCGCCAGCTAACTTCTTTTGACCGAGTGCAGTGAGCGTTTATTTAGATGTGTCCATGTAAACAGGATTATTAGGGAAATTGTTCATTCAAAGCATGTCAACATTTTAAATCAAACTCTTATACTAATTGGCTTCAAAATAATCGTATTATTCTGCACTTGTAACTTTACTCAACGATGGTAAAACTTGGAGACATTATTGTATTAGTTGGGTTAAAATCTTTCTAGATGTGACACAGGGTTGATGGAACTTTTCAAATTCAGAATTGTCACTTTAGCAAGTCTTTATTCATATTATTTAATAACAGATTTAAAATATAATGCTGATGCACAATATTCTACTGGAAAATATGAAAGGGACCCAAAAGGCCTTAATTTCATGGAAGGACCCATCTGTTATGGACCCATATTTGCAAAACCTAACTATCCAATGCCTTTGTTTCACAGGGGACATCCCTTATCGTTGCTCTCTAAGTGGGAGGGGCTTATCATCTGGGGAGCCTCAACAACATCATGATGCTGACAAGAAAGAGAAGAGTCTCTCCAGATCGAAACACCGGCATAGAGGTAGAGGGAAGAAACCTCAACACTGCTCTGTCTGTGGGAAGAGTTTTGCTAAACAAGACTTGACTATTCATGAGCAAATTCACCCCGGAGAGAAACCGTTCCACTGCTCTCGGTGCGGGAAGAGTTTCACTGCATCTAAAACTGTAAAATCTCACCAGAGAATTCATACAGGGGAGAGGCCTTATCCCTGCTTTAATTGTGAGAAATGCTTCAAACAATCAGGATTCCAGACTACACAAAAACACACAGGACCGCCTTATAGCTGTGATCAGTGTGGGAAGAGATTCAATCAATCAGGAGCCCTGACTAGACACCAACGCATACACACAGGAGAGAAGCCTTATAGCTGTGATCAGTGTGGGAAGAGCTTCAATCAATTAGTACACCTGACTATACACCAACGCATACACACAGGAGAGAAGCCTTATAGCTGTGATCAGTGTGGGAAGAGCTTCAATCAATTAGTACACCTGACTATACACCAACGCATACACACAGGAGAGAAGCCTTATAGCTGTGATCAGTGTGAGAAGAGTTTCAGGACGTCAGATCACCTGACTAACCACCAATGCATACACACAGGAGAGAAGCCTTATAGCTGTGATCAGTGTGGGAAGAGCTTCAATCAATCAGGACACCTGACTAAACACCAATGCATACACACAGGACAGAAGCCTTATAGCTGTGATCAGTGTGGGAAGAGCTTCAATCAATCAGGACACCTGACTAAACACCAACGCATACACACAGGAGAGAAGCCTTATAGCTGTGATCAGTGTGGGAAGAGCTTCAATCAGTCAGTAAACCTGACTAAACACCAACGCATACACACAGGAGAGAAGCCTTATAGCTGTGATCAGTGTGGGAAGAGCTTCAATGAATCAGGAAACCTGACTAAACACCAACGCATACACACAGGAGAGAAGCCTTATAGCTGTGATCAGTGTGGGAAGAGCTTCAATCAGTCAGTAAAGCTGACTACACACCAACGCATACACACAGGAGAGAAGCCTTATAGCTGTGATCAGTGTGGGAAGAGCTTCAATCAATCAGGAAACCTGACTATACACCAGCGCATACACACAGGAGAGAAGCCTTATAGCTGTGATCAGTGTGGAAAGAGTTTTGCTCTAGATTTCACCCTGACTGCACACCAGCGAATACACACTGGAGAGAAACCTTATTCCTGTCTATGTGGAAAGAGCTTTGCTCATTCAGGGTCACTGAAAAAACACCAGGATGCACAAATATGTTGTTTTTTATCTCCCTCCTCCGGCACCAGTTTCAGATCTCTAAATGAAGTTTCAATAGAAACCATATTGTAAAGAGTCATCCATCTCCCATTCGCATTTTACCTTGGTAAGTCTGATTACCAAGGTAAAATGTGTAGCATGATATGCAGCTCTGGATCCATATGTATCAAGCGTCTTGGAGTAGGAGTTCGGTATCTTATTTCATTAACTCCTATTGTCCATTAAATAATGTAGAATAATGTTTCAACAATTGTAGGTTCATATTAATGTGTGAGGGAAATGTTGTCTGAAGAAAGAGCCTTGAATTGTACATCTTGTCTCATACAATTATTGGTTCCTGTTGGTGCTGGGTAGAGATGTGAGGGGAGACGGTCATGACCCCTCAGACCTTTTGGCAGAATATGTTCTATAAGTTAAGATAGGAGACAGTGCCAGTCACATGCAGGAACCAAACGTCAATGATGAATTAATTATGAATAATGTAAATCATGCAAATATAACTTGTCTGTGTAAACAGTATATAAGAGAACTAACGGGACTGCCCCGAAAGAGCTCCAGACCGTACTCTGGTGTTTTAGGTTTGTTGGAACCCCTCCAGCTTCCTGATAATAAATAATTATTCATTTAAGTTTTACTTTGAGGCCCTGGTGTTAATTTCCACGACACGTATTCAATACAAAAATACATTAAATCCATTGTTTTACATGAAGGAGATGTCGCACTGCATGAGGCAAATGGTGGTCTCACCAGATACTGACTACCTTTTTAAAAAGTGTCTGTGACCAACTGAGTTATATCTGTATTCGCAGTCATGGATTAGGGCCTAATTCATTCATAACAATTTACAGATATTTTTGTAAGAACTGTAACTCAGTAAAATCTTAGAAATTGTTGTTTAATTGTTGTTGATAATAATAATTGAAGAATCTAAATGAATGGGCCGCCTACTGTTTTAGGTGTTCTGGGTCAGAACTGTTTCAACGTGACTTACATCCATCAGAGTATCTGTGCCTTGAAGGAGTCAACAGTGGAACTGCCCTGCACATATCAACATCCAAGTTATCATGTAGTCTCAGAACCAAACTGGTATATCCAAGAGAAATATAATGAGGTGCCTAAATTCCTGAGCTCTGTCCAGAGTATGCAGGTTGTGCTGAGTACCTTTGGACTAAAGAGAAAGACTGCACCCTGAGAATCACAGACCTGAAAGTGATTCAGCTTAGTACAAGTTCAGATTTACAACACAGAATGGGGGTACAGCTTCCCTGGAACAACTCTGACTGACACAGGTAATATATAATATCTAATTCTAATAATTCATTAGAATCATTCAGAGCTGCAGGTGAAGGTGTCTTCCTCCACAGAGGAATAGAAGAGAACACTGACCTGTAGCACCACCTGTCTTCTGACTGACAACCCAACCTCACCTACATCTGGTACAACAACGGACAACATCTCCATGACCCTACTTCCCAACAATACTCCTGTAATACTCTAGTGGTCGGGTGTTACTCTACAGACAGTCACTCCTGTGCTGTAAAATACCATGAGGATTTTCTCACTCCTACATTGTGTGAGTCTGAACTCACCTATAATAATCATCTTAAGTATCAATCATTAAGGCCTGTGGACCAATAGTAGAACATGTGGGGAAAACAGACAAATCGGTGCACTCTTGGATAGTAACACTAGTAGGAACTATACAGTATAATAGAAAAGGTAGAAAATGGCTGATGGTATGTTGTTATACTGTTTTAGAATTATAATTTTGGAATTCGTTTTAGAATAAGACTAACGTAACAAAATGAAAAAGTCAAGGGTTCTGAATACTTTCTGAATGCACTGTGTGTGTCTATATATTTTATTCATTTTAAATTAACCAGTCCTATACATCTAAAACACTTGAAAATAGTCTCATTACCATTTGAGGAATTGATCAGATACATTTAGTTTCAGGTGTTCATGGTCTGAGCTGTTTGAATGTGACTTACACCCCTCAGAGTATTTGTACCTTGAAGAGGTCAACAGTGGATCTGTCCTGCTCTTACACATATCCCAGAGGTCATACAGTCACAGAGACATCATGGTTCTATAGATGGTCTGGTGTGAAACCTCAGAATGATGATTGTGTGGAGTACTATGGGGACAGAGTGAGTAACTGCACCCTGAGAATCACAGACCTGAGAGAGAGAGACTCAGCTGAGTACTGGTTCACATTCAAGACTCAGATCATACAAGGTCATGTCTTTAAGACTGTTTTAAAAGAAAGACTAGTTATAGTCTTGGTCCTGAGAATAGAGACCAGGATATGTTGTTGGCCTGGGCCCCAATACTCAGTGTTATAGTCCTGAGAATAGAGAACAGGATATGTCGTTGTCCTGGGCCCCAATACTCAGTGTTATAGTCCTGGTCCTGAGAATAGAGACCAGGATATGTTGTTGTCCTGGGCCCCAATACTCAGTGTCATAGTCCTGGTCCTGAGAATAGAGACCAGGATATGTTGTTGTCCTGGGCCCCAATACTCAGTGTTATAGTCATGGTCCTGAGAATAGAGACCAGGATATGTTGTTGGCCTGGGCCCCAATACTCGTTGTTATAGTCCTGGTCCTGAGAATAGAGACCAGGATATGTTGTTGTCCTGGGCCCCAATACTCAGTGTTATAGTCATGGTCCTGAGAATAGAGACCAGGATATGTTGTTGGCCTGGATCCCAATACTCAGTGTTATAGTCCTGGTCCTGAGAATAGAGACCAGGATATGTTGTTGGCCTGGATCCCAATACTCAGTGTTATAGTCCTGGTCCTGAGAATAAAACAGGTTTAAAACAACAACAGAGAAACACGTCTCTTACAGTGCTCACATCTGTTATAATAAGTGTTTTTTTCAATTGAAGTATCAGGATTAGTTATTTACCAGTTATAAAGTATGTTTTAGTTGTGTATCTTCATGTTTCTAAGACTGCAGGGAGGGAGATGCAACAACGGCCTTGAGAACAGCAGGAAGTGTGTTGGTCTTTCTCTGTTCTGTGACAGGTTTGGCCTCATTCATAATATGTCAGTAACCATTTTTCTCCTATGCTTTGCAATTCAATCTATAGACATTTTTAATAAAGGAAAGTTGTTCCTCAATGTTTTTCTGGCATGCATTGTTCATATTTAGGAGCTGTTCTTCACAGATGCACTAGTGGTTTCTATAACTCTCTCAGCAGCTGTGAAACTAACTGAGTCAGAGGGATCAGAGGGATGCTTGTCTGAGGTTGCTATTCTCACTCAACTCTGCAACTACGGTAAACAAGTGTGGACAAACTCTGTCAGTATGAGCCAACAGGTTTGTGCTTAATTTAATGTCCTTATTTTGAGCGATTGTGTTTCGGTGATACTGGGTCAGGATGGCTGGAGTGTGACTTACACTACTCAGAGTATCTTTACCGTGAAGGGGTCAACAGTGGATCTATCCTGCATTTACACATATCCCAGAGGTCATACAGTCATAAAAGCATCATGGTCCTATAGATGGTCTGGTGTGAAACCTGAGAATGGTGCTATTTCATTTCTAGATGCGCTATATAATAACATGTATTCATATCCTCCACCTTGTTGTTGAACCTTTAGGGAAACAGACCTCAGTTATGTGAAGTGTAGAAGTGTTCAGCTGTAGGAATCACAGATTCTCATACTCCATCTCTCTGGAATCATGTGGTTCAGGTGAGAATCTAAGACTTTCACTTCACGTTATCATTTTGATTTAATAACTTGATTCTTTATTCATTCACGTATAAAACAGAAAGAAGGCCTCCAAATCCAACTCTGACATAAAGGGACACAGCAGTTGACAGACAGGTGAGTAAAGATCACAAAGTATTTTATTAATTAAAGCTCCAGCAGCACTACACCCTGGTTACACCTCCACACCTAGTGACATTAATATACTACATCACTACACCCTGGTTACACCTCCACACCTAGTGACATTAATATACTACATCACTACACCCTGGTTACACCTCCACACCTAGTGACATTAATATACTACATCACTACACCCTGGTTACACCTCCACACCTAGTGACATTAATATACTACACCCTGGTTACACCTCCACACCTAGTGACATTAATATACTACATCACTACACCCTGGTTACACCTCCACACCTAGTGACATTAATATACTACATCACTACACCCTGGTTACACCTCCACACCTAGTGACATTAATATACTACATCACTACACCCTGGTTACACCTCCACACCTAGTGACATTAATATACTACATCACTACACCCTGGTTACACCCTCCACACCTAGTGACATTAATATACTACATCACTACACCCTGGTTACACCCTCCACACCTAGTGACATTAATATACTACATCACTACACCCTGGTTACACCTCCACACTGGTGACATTAATATACTACATCACTACACCCTGGTTACACCTCCACACCTAGTGACATTAATATACTACATCACTACACCCTGGTTACACCTCCACACCTAGTGACATTAATATACTACATCACTACACCCTGGTTACACCTCCACACCTAGTGACATTAATATACTACATCACTACACCCTGGTTACACCTCCACACCTAGTGACATTAATATACTACATCACTACACCCTGGTTACACCTCCACACCTAGTGACATTAATATACTACATCACTACACCCTGGTTACACCTCCACACCTAGTGACATTAATATACTACATCACTACACCCTGGTTACACCTCCACACCTAGTGACATTAATATACTACATCACTTACACCCTGGTTACACCTCCACACCTAGTGACATTAATATACTACATCACTACACCCTGGTTACACCTCCACACCTAGTGACATTAATATACTACACCCTGGTTACACCTCCACACCTAGTGACATTAATATACTACATCACTACACCCTGGTTACACCTCCACACCTGGTGACATTAATATACTACATCACTACACCCTGGTTACACCTCCACACCTAGTGACATTAATATACTACATCACTACACCCTGGTTACACCTCCACACCTAGTGACATTAATATACTACATCACTACACCCTGGTTACACCTCCACACCTGGTGACATTAATATACTACATCCACTACACCCTGGTTACACCTCCACACCTAGTGACATTAATATACTACATCACTACACCCTGGTTACACCTCCACACCTAGTGACATTAATATACTACATCACTACACCCTGGTTACACCTCCACACCTAGTGACATTAATATACTACATCACTACACCCTGGTTACACCTCCACACCTAGTGACATTAATATACTACATCACTACACCCTGGTTACACCCTCCACACCTAGTGACATTAATATACTACATCACTACACCCTGGTTACACCTCCACACCTAGTGACATTAATATACTACATCACTACACCCTGGTTACACCTCCACACCTAGTGACATTAATATACTACATCACTACACCCTGGTTACACCTCCACACCTGGTGACATTAATATACTACATCACTACACCCTGGTTACACCTCCACACCTAGTGACATTAATATACTACATCACTACACCCTGGTTACACCTCCACACCTAGTGACATTAATATACTACATCACTACACCCTGGTTACACCTCCACACCTAGTGACATTAATATACTACATCACTACACCTGGTTACACCTCCACACCTGGTGACATTAATATACTACACCACTACACCCTGGTTACACCTCCACACCTAGTGACATTAATATACTACATCACTACACCCCTGGTTACACCTCCACACCTAGTGACATTAATATACTACATCCACTACACCCTGGTTACACCTCCACACCTAGTGACATTAATATACTACATCACTACACCCCTGGTTACACCTCCACACCTAGTGACATTAATTATACTACATCACTACACCCTGGTTACACCTCCACACCTAGTGACATTAATATACTACATCACTACACCCTGGTTACACCTCCACACCTAGTGACATTAATATACTACACCACTACACCCTGGTTACACCTCCACACCTAGTGACATTAATATACTACACACTACACCTGGTTACACCTCCACACCTAGTGACATAATATCAATACATCCACTAACAACCCTTGTACACCTCCACACCTAGTGACATTAATATACTACATCACTACACCCTGGTTACACCTCACACCTAGTGACATTAATATACTACATCACTACACCCTGGTACACCTCCACACCTAGTGACATTAATATACTACATCACTACACCCTGGTTACACCCTCCCACACCTAGTGACATTAATATACTACATCACTACACCCTGGTTACACCTCACACCTGGTGACATTAATATACTACATCACTACACCCTGGTTACCACCTCCCACACCTAGTGACAATAATATACTACATCACTACACCATGGTTACACCTCCACACCTAGTGACATTAATATACTACATCACTACACCCTGGTTACACCTCCACACCTAGTGACATTAATATACTACATCACTACACCCTGGTTACACCTCCACACCTAGTGACATTAATATACTACATCACTACACCCTGGTTACACCTCACACCTAGTGACATTAATATTACTACATCACTACACCCTGGTTACACCTCCACACCTAGTGACATTAATATACTACATCACTACACCCTGGTTACACCTCCCCACTAGTGACATTAATATACTACACCCTGGTTACACCTCCACACCTAGTGACATTTAATATACTACATCACTACACCCTGGTTACACCTCCACACCTAGTGACATTAATATACTACATCACTACACCCTGGTTACACCTCCACACCTAGTGACATTAATATACTACATCACTACACCCTGGTTACACCTCCACACCTAGTGACATTAATATACTACATCACTACACCCTGGTTACACCTCCACACCTAGTGACATTAATATACTACATCACTACACCATGGTTACACCTCCACACCTGGTGACATTAATATACTACATCACTACACCCTGGTTACACCTCCACACCTAGTGACATTAATATACTACATCACTATCACTACACCCTGGTTACACCTCCACACCTAGTGACATTAATATACTACATCACTACACCCTGGTTACACCTCCACACCTAGTGACATTAATATACTACATCACTACACCCTGGTTACACCTCCACACCTAGGTGACATTAATATACTACATCACTACACCCTGGTTACACCTCCACACCTAGTGACATTAATATACTACATCACTACACCCTGGTTACACCTCCACACCTAGTGACATTAATATACTACATCACTACACCCTGGTTACACCTCCACACCTAGTGACATTAATATACTACATCACTACACCCTGGTTACACCTCCACACCTAGTGACATTAATATACTACATCACTACACCCTGGTTACACCTCCACACTAGTGACATTAATATACTACATCACTACACCCTGGTTACACCTCCACACCTAGTGACATTAATATACTACACCTCACTACACCCTAGTGACATTAATATACTACACCTGGTTACACCTCCACACCTAGTGACATTAATATACTACACCCCTGGTTACACCTCCACACCTAGTGACATTATATACTACATCACTACACCCTGGTTACACCTCCACACCTAGTGACATTAATATACTACATCACTACACCCTGGTTACACCTCCACACCTAGTGACATTAATATACTACATCACTACACCCTGGTTACACCTCCACACCTAGTGACATTAATATACTACATCACTACACCCTGGTTACACCTCCACACCTGGTGACATTAATATACTACATCACTACACCCTGGTTACACCTCCACACCTAGTGACATTAATATACTACCTCACTACACCCTGGTTACACCTCCACACCTAGTGACATTAATATACTACATCACTACACCCTGGTTACACCTCCACACCTAGTGACATTAATATACTACATCACTACACCCTGGTTACACCTCCACACCTAGTGACATTAATATACTACATCACTACACCCTGGTTACACCTCCACACCTAGTGACATTAATATACTACATCACTACACCCTGGTTACACCTCCACACCTAGTGACATTAATATACTACATCACTACACCCTGGTTACACCTCCACACCTAGTGACATTAATATACTACATCACTACACCCTGGTTACACCTCCACACCTAGTGACATTAATATACTACATCACTACACCCTGGTTACACCTCCACACCTAGTGACATTAATATACTACACCCTGGTTACACCTCCACACCTAGTGACATTAATATACTACATCACTACACCCTGGTTACACCTCCACACCTAGTGACATTAATATACTACATCACTACACCCTGGTTACACCTCCACACCTGGTGACATTAATATACTACATCACTACACCCTGGTTACACCTCCACACCTAGTGACATTAATATACTACATCACTACACCCTGGTTACACCTCCACACCTAGTGACATTAATATACTACATCACTACACCCTGGTTACACCTCCACACCTGGTGACATTAATATACTACATCACTACACCCTGGTTACACCTCCACACCTAGTGACATTAATATACTACATCACTACACCCTGGTTACACCTCCACACCTGGTGACATTAATATACTACATCACTACACCCTGGTTACACCTCCACACCTAGTGACATTAATATACTACATCACTACACCCTGGTTACACCTCCACACCTAGTGACATTAATATACTACATCACTACACCCTGGTTACACCTCCACACCTAGTGACATTAATATACTACATCACTACACCCTGGTTACACCTCCACACCTAGTGACATTAATATACTACATCACTACACCCTGGTTACACCTCCACACCTAGTGACATTAATATACTACATCACTACACCCTGGTTACACCTCCACACCTGGTGACATTAATATACTACATCACTACACCCTGGTTACACCTCCACACCTAGTGACATTAATATACTACATCACTACACCCTGGTACACCTCCACACCTAGTGACATTAATATACTACACCCTGGTTACACCTCCACACCTAGTGACATTAATATACTACATCACTACACCCTGGTTACACCTCCACACCTAGTGACATTAATATACTACACCCTGGTTACACCTCCACACCTGGTGACATTAATATACTACATCACTACACCCTGGTTACACCTCCACACCTAGTGACATTAATATACTACAGCACTACACCCTGGTTACACCTCCACACCTAGTGACATTAATATACTACATCACTACACCCTGGTTACACCTCCACACCTAGTGACATTAATATACTACATCACTACACCCTGGTTACACCTCCACACCTGGTGACATTAATATACTACATCACTACACCCTGGTTACACCTCCACACCTAGTGACATTAATATACTACATCACTACACCCTGGTTACACCTCCACACCTAGTGACATTAATATACTACATCACTACACCCTGGTTACACCTCCACACCTGGTGACATTAATATACTACATCACTACACCCTGGTTACACCTCCACACCTAGTGACATTAATATACTACATCACTACACCCTGGTTACACCTCCACACCTAGTGACATTAATATACTACATCACTACACCCTGGTTACACCTCCACACCTGGTGACATTAATATACTACATCACTACACCCTGGTTACACCTCCACACCTAGTGACATTAATATACTACACCCTGGTTACACCTCCACACCTGGTGACATTAATATACTACATCACTACACCCTGGTTACACCTCCACACCTAGTGACATTAATATACTACACCCTGGTTACACCTCCACACCTGGTGACATTAATATACTACATCACTACACCCTGGTTACACCTCCACACCTGGTGACATTAATATACTACATCACTACACCCTGGTTACACCTCCACACCTAGTGACATTAATATACTACACCCTGGTTACACCTCCACACCTGGTGACATTAATATACTACATCACTACACCCTGGTTACACCTCCACACCTAGTGACATTAATATACTACACCCTGGTTACACCTCCACACCTGGTGACATTAATATACTACATCACTACACCCTGGTTACACCTCCACACCTGGTGACATTAATATACTACATCACTACACCCTGGTTACACCTCCACACCTGGTGACATTAATATACTACATCACTACACCCTGGTTACACCTCCACACCTGGTGACATTAATATACTACACCACTACACCCTGGTTACACCTCCACACCTAGTGACATTAATATACTACACCCTGGTTACACCTCCACACCTGGTGACATTAATATACTACATCACTACACCCTGGTTACACCTCCACACCTGGTGACATTAATATACTACATCACTACACCCTGGTTACACCTCCACACCTGGTGACATTAATATACTACATCACTACACCCTGGTTACACCTCCACACCTAGTGACATTAATATACTACACCACTACACCCTGGTTACACCTCCACACCTAGTGACATTAATATACTACATCACTACACCCTGGTTACACCTCCACACCTAGTGACATTAATATACTACATCACTACACCCTGGTTACACCTCCACACCTGGTGACATTAATATACTACATCACTACACCCTGGCTACACCTCCACACCTGGTGACATTAATATACTACATCACTACACCCTGGTTACACCTCCACACCTGGTGACATTAATATACTACATCACTACACCCTGGTTACACCTCCACACCTGGTGACATTAATATACTACACCACTACACCCTGGTTACACCTCCACACCTAGTGACATTAATATACTACATCACTACACCCTGGTTACACCTCCACACCTGGTGACATTAATATACTACATCACTACACCCTGGTTACACCTCCACACCTGGTGACATTAATATACTACATCACTACACCCTGGTTACACCTCCACACCTGGTGACATTAATATACTACACCACTACACCCTGGTTACACCTCCACACCTGGTGACATTAATATACTACATCACTACACCCTGGTTACACCTCCACACCTGGTGACATTAATATACTACACCACTACACCCTGGTTACACCTCCACACCTGGTGACATGAATATACTACATCACTACACCCTGGTTACACCTCCACACCTAGTGACATTAACTTACTACATCACTACACCCTGGTTACACCTCCACACCTAGTGACATTAACTTACTACATCACTACACCCTGGTTACACCTCCACACCTGGTGACATTAATATACTACATCACTACACCCTGGTTACACCTCCACACCTAGTGACATTAACTTACTACATCACTACACCCTGGTTACACCTCCACACCTAGTGACATTAACTTACTACATCACTACACCCTGGTTACACCTCCCCACCTGATGACGTTGTGAACTGATGGAAAGGATGATCAGGGAGAGAGAATTCACCATCAGAGTAGGAGTGCTGATCTGGGATCAGGTCGACTCTGTCCATATAAACACTTGTATTCATTAGTATCTGACCTTTGGTAAATTCTTAGTCTGGATTGTTGTCTTGTGTCAAAATGGACCCTGTACATTCATGAAATATGCTTAATAAATGAGGGCTCACCTGCTACCACTGTAGTAGTACCAATACATATAGAATACTTGTACCAGCTGTTATATATATGCACATTTTATCATGATGAGCTCTTACATTTTCTCCAGTATTAAAGTTGCCTTCCAGTGGCCACCACTCCTCCAGCCACATCTGGAAGTCCAAGACAGACAGAGAAACACACACAGAGTCTGAGAGCTGGGAAAATAGACAAATGTAAAACAAATGTTGCTTATTCATAGGTTGCACCTCAATCAGTGGGTAGCGTCATGTCATTGTTATGAATGTTCTCCAAGCCTCCCCCTGCTGTCGGTGCCATAGACGTGCACAAAAGTTGAAATGGATCGAGGCTCATGACAATATAATAACAAAGGTTTTTCTGTTTTTTAATTTTTGTATCCAACCACAGGAGCTCACTCTCAATTTTCAAAATACACCAGAGAGCATCATTTAGCCACAGAGGATCAATAGTTTCAAAAAATAACTGTGGATTAAGTTTACATTTTATCACAAGCAAATACAGGTAACTGCCGAGCCCTTTCTCAACAATGCAGAGTTAAAACGTTTTTTTGAAATGCTTTGGAAAATAGTAACACTAAACAATAATAACGAAGCTATATACAAGGAGTACCAAGTCAATGTGAAGGAGTACAAGGTCGTTTAGGTAATTGTGGTAGTATGTACATGTAGGTAGGGGTAAAAGTGACTAGGCAATCAGCATGTGTGTAATGTTGAGATGGAATTGTCAATCCTTAAAGCAGAAGCCAAACGGTTAATAAGAACTGTGGTTAAAAACAAATGGCAAGAGTTGTGGAACAAGGAGAGAAAGGGAAGACACCTGGATGAGATCCAGGAACAGAGAGAGAAAGGGAAGACACCTGGATGAGATTCAGGAACAGGGAGAGAAAGGGAAGACACCTGGATGAGATCCAGGAACAGGGAGAGAAAGGGAAGACACCTGTATGAGATCCAGGAACAGGGAGAGAAAGGGAAGACACCTGGATGAGATCCAGGAACAGGGAGAAAAAGGGAAGACACCTGGATGAGATCCAGGAACAGGGAGAGAAAGGGAAGACACCTGTATGAGATCCAGGAACAGGGAGAGAAAGGGAAGACACCTGGATGAGATCCAGGAACAGGGAGAGAAAGGGAAGACACCTGGATGAGATCCAGGAACAGGGAGAGAAAGGGAAGACACCTGGATGAGATCCAGGAACAGGGAGAGAAAGGGAAGACACCTGTATGAGATCTGTTAGAGTTGCGTCAATTCGAATCTGGTATCAGGATAAATATGACAATGAGTCACCGATTGTATACTATGTATTTTTTATTAGCTAAGCAATAAGTGGTAAATGCAATTTTCGTATATACGGCCTCTCTGTCCCACCTCGCAGGGCAAACCAGAGAACTGACAAGATGTATGTAAACAGTATTCTTTATACTGTGATAGACAGTTCCAACCCGTCTGTTGGCCTATCACAGTAGAGACTGGGCGTGGTTTAAACTTGCTCAGCCTATTGCAGGTGCTCAGACGGGTCCCCGCCTCTTGGCGCTTCTGCTGATAGATGTAACTGTTGCTGCGAAGAACATCCATGCGCTCATACTGTTATCTCGCACCTGGCTCCTGTTATCTAACAAAAGACCGCTTGTTCTCACAACACCCCGCTCTGAATGTGCCCCCCTCCCAACTCATTGAACAGTTCCTGTCTTCATGCTACTTTTCCATCATGAGAAAGGCCCATGGCCTTGAAACTTTTAACAATGTTTCAAGTCAGCTATGTTGCATAACACATACATACATCCACACAAGCCAACAGCAGATAATATTCAATGATATATATGGTAATGGCTATAGTGTAAAACACAGAAACCTCATAGATCCAGGAACAGGGAGAGAAAGGGAAGACACCTGGATGAGATCCAGGAACAGGGAGAGAAAGGGAAGACACCTGTATGTGATCCAGGAAAAGGTGGGGGCAGCGGGGTCCTCAGGCCGAGAGAGACGGGAGGAAAGTGTTGTCACAAGGCTGAGAAACACAAGGCTCAATAGTACATTGAAATTGGTGGGGAGACATCTGACTGGGAGGTGTGATCATTTTCAGAAATATGTGAGGGAAAGGGAGCGATTGTTATTAGTTTTGAGGAGTAATGGGGTTGATGAGCCAGGATTAAGTGAACTGCTGGAGAAATCTTCAGGGGATGAAGAAGGAAAAAGAGAGCAAACTAGAAGTTATTAGGCCCTAGACAGAGAGGACACAGTGGCAGAATACCTGACCTCTGAGACTGACCCAGAATGAAGGAAATCTTTGACTATGTACAGACTCAGTGAGCATAGAGAAGAGAAGACAGGCCAAGTGCACACTGCCCACAAAATGAGGTGGAAACTGAGCTGCACTTCCTAACTTCTTAATTAACATCCTGCCAAATGTATGACCATATTAGAGACACATATTTCCCTCAGATTAAACAAACCCACAAAGAATTTTAAAGCAAATACAATTTTGATAAACTCACATATCTATTAGGTGAAATACCACAGTGTGCAATCCCAGCAGCAAGATTTGTGACCTGTTGCCACAAGAAAAGGCCAACCAGTGAAGAACAAACACCATTGTAAATACAACCTATATTAATGTTGATTTATTTTCCCATTTGTGCTTTAACTATTTGCACATCATTACAACACTGTATATAGACATAATATGACATTTGAATTGTCTTCATTCATTTGGAACTTTTTTGAGTGTAAAATTGACTGTTCATTTTTGTATTGTTTATTTCACTTTGTTTATTAACCATTTCACTCGTAAACATGTGTTTCCCATGCCAATAAAGCACCTTAAATTGAAATTGAGAGAGAAAGAGAGAGGGAAAGAAAAGAGAGCAGGGTTGTACACTGAGGTTAGATGGGAATTCAATACGTAAATTCCAAAATGGTGACAAATACTGACATTTAATCAATTACAAATTAAATGACCCTCCCCTGGACTAAACTTTAAAAAACACAAAACCCTCCCCCTGACTGAAATTGAAATAGCATGACCCTCCCCCGTTTTCCTCCGTGAAATGCAGTAATTGCATACATTTCTGCCTGTCTCTAAAGCATAAATGGATTTATACTATAGTATTGGTGCAGTAATGCAAGATATTGGATTACATATGTCAGAAAACGAACTAGTAGCCAGTTGTTGTTGCCCATGGTGAAATAATATCAAACCCACAGACTCCTGAAGCACATATGTCCCACACGAACTCCCGAGTCTAGTTAGCATTTCGCTACCTAGCTAGGCTGTTTTATGACAAAACGGATGATCTGAATCAAACACTAACGTTAGTTAGCCATCCTCGGCGACAATGTTATTGTGGCGCAGGAAATTCATATTTGTGTTTTAACTTTATGTTAACTGTCATTGAAGTTGATGCTTACTATTAGGTTTCAGATTCGAAGTAAGATCAATTGCCCGTTATGTTTTGTGTTTCGTTAAGGACTCAGAGTGCCCTTCTTACGGAAGGAAATGTCGACTCCCGGAACACTTAAAACAAAGTAACTGTACTACTGTAGCCAACACTCTTATTTTCTAAGACAAGTGAAGAAACGCGTAGTTTCCACAATGGATCCGGTAAGTCTGGTTATTTTAACAGTATAGGCCTGCTGTTGCAAAATAAAATGTATAGGTCTATGTAACAGGTGTAAAAAATACGTTATGTATTTCACCGAAAATCCCTCATATTTATTTTAAGGTTATTTTGGGATATATTACATTACTTTCATGAGTGAACTATTTTATTGTAATTATTTTCTAAATTGTGTTAATGCTGTGATGTCATCAACGGGAGCCATTATTTTACTCCTCAGTTTTCTCAGAGCCTGATGAGGAGAGGTATGTATGTATGTATGTATGTATGTGTGTGTGTGTGTTATGTATGTATGCATGCATGCATGCATGCATGCATGCTCCGGTCTTTTGAATGCACATGTTCACAAATGCACAAGAGACAAGCACAAGTTATATCGTCACTGATTTACTGTTGCATTGCTGTTTATATGAATATATATTCATGTGAATGGGAATCATGTTCCGAGTGCAACTTTGCAAGGCTAGCCCAGCTACCGTTAGCCTTGTTGCGGGAGAGGGTCTCTTTCAGGTGCAGACATCTTGAGTTTTCTGGTGATTTTCTCACGGGCATTCTGCACTGTCTTTTGTCTTTTATCAGGCAAATATACTTGTAATGGAGTCCAGACGGCAGCATTAACATTTGCCTTGTATTTGTATCCATTCCATGCAGTCATTACTAGAGAGACAACCGGCAGAATTGTGTCCAGAGCCTCGTCTCCCACCTACACCTTACAAGAACACAATGCAGAACGGTACCAGTGCAGAGCCGGTTACATTGGTGCCGTGATCCGGATCAACGTGGATCATTATGAATCGCCGTTGATCAACACCTTCTTGGTCACCGGGAGTTGCTATGCTATAAATAGGTTGGAAGTGAAATCTCTTAAACACACCAAAAAATAGCTAATGGTTTGTTTGGTATATCTCTTAGATTAACTGATACATTTGAAATTGTTGTTACATATATTCCATTTTATTTGTGTATTTTGATAGTGAATATGACTTCAAGTTGAAGTCGGACGTTTACGTACACTTAGGTTGGAGTCATTAAAACTCGTCTTTCAACCACTCCACAAATTTCTTGTTAACAAACTATAGTTTTGGCAAGTCTGTTAGGACATCTACTTTGTGCATGACAAGTCATTTTTCCAACAATTGTATAGACATATTATTTCATTGTCACTATTCCCATGGGTCAGAAGTTTATGTACACTAAGTTTACTGCCTTTAAACAGTTTGGAAAGTTCCAGAAAATGATGTCATGGCTTTAGAAGCTTCTGTTAGGCTAATTGACATCATTTGAGTCAATTGGAGGTGTACATGTGGATGTATTTCAAGGCCTACCTTCAAACTCAGTGCTTCTTTCCTTGACATTATGGGAAAATCAAAAGAAATCAGCCAAGACCTCAGAAGAAAAATTGTAGACCTCCACAAGTCTGGTTCATCCTTGGGAGCGATTTCCGAATGCCTTAAGGTACCACGGTCATCTGTACAAACAATAGTATTCAAGTATAAACACCATGGGACTACACAGCCGTCATACCGCTCAGGAAGGAGACTCGTTCTGTCTCCTAGAGATGAACTTACTTTGGTGCGAAAAGTGCAAATCAATCCCAGAACAACAGCAAAGGACCTTGTGAAGATGCTGGAGGAAACAGGTACAAAAGTATCTATATCCACAGTAAAACGAGTCCTATATCGACATAACCTGAAAGGCCGCTCAGCAAAGAAGAAGCCACTGCTCCAAAACCGCCATTAAAAAAGCCAGACAACGGTTTGCAACTGCACATGGGGACAAAGATCGTACTTTTTGGAGAAATGTCCTCTGGTCTAATGAAACAAAAACAACTGTTTGGCCATAATGACCATCATTATGGTTGGAGGAAAAAGGGATCGGCTTGCAAGCCGAAGAACACCATCCCAACCGTGAAGCACAAGGGTGGCAGCATCATGTTGTGGGGGTGCTTTGCTGCAGGAGGGACTGGTGCACTTCTCAAAATAGATGGCATCATGATGAGGAAACTTATGTGGATATATTGAAGCAATATCAGTCAGGATGTTAAAGCTTGGTTTTTAAATGGGTCTTCCAAATGGACAATGACTCCAAGTATACTTCCAAAGTTGTGGCAAAATGGCTTAAGGACAACAAAGTCAAGGTATTGGGAGTGGCCATCACAAAGCCTTGACCTCAATCCTATAGAAAATTTGTGGGCAGAACTGAAAAAGCATGTGTGAGCAAGGAGGCCTACAAACCTGACTCAGTTACACCAGGTCTGTCAGGAGGAATGGGCCAAAATTCACCCAACTTATTGTGGGAAGCTTGTGGAAGGCTACCCAAAATGTTTGGCCCAAGTTAAACAATTTAAAGGCAATTCTACCAAATACTAATTTAGTGTACGTGAACTTCTGACCCACTGGAAATGTGATGAAAGAAAAAAGCTGAAATAAATCATTCTCTACCATTATTCTGACATTTCACATTCTTAAAATAAAGTGGTGATCCTAACTGACCAAAGACAGGGATTTTTTTACTAGGATTAAATGTCAGGAAATGTGAAACTTGAGTTTAAATGTATTTTGCTAAGGTGTATGTAAACTTCCGACTTCAACTGTATATTGTTGAAAAAGGAGACCGTGTTTTCAGTGATGAGCTTCAACTGGGTCTTGGGAGAGGGATGTTTTTCAGGGAGTTGCCTCAGACCCCAGCTAGAACTATAGATGTTGTCGATTCACCACATTTTTGCTCCACTCGGGTGCCTAACGACACACCCTCAGCTCCTTTCATTATGCTTAGTGACACTCAGATACAGTGCCTTGCGAAAGTATTCGGCCCCCTTGAACATTGCGACCTTTTGCCACATTTCAGGCTTCAAACATAAAGATATAAAACTGTATTGTTTTGTGAAGAATCAACAACAAGTGGGACACAATCATGAAGTGGAACGACATTTATTGGATATTTCAAACTTTTTTAACAAATCAAAAACTGAAAAATTGGGCGTGCAAAATTATTCAGCCCCTTTACTTTCAGTGCAGCAAACTCTCTCCAGAAGTTCAGTGAGGATCTCTGAATGATCCAATGTTGACCTAAATGACTAATGATGATAAATACAATCCACCTGTGTGTAATCAAGTCTCCGTATAAATGCACCTGCACTGTGATAGTCTCAGAGGTCCGTTAAAAGCGCAGAGAGCATCATGAAGAACAAGGAACACACCAGGCAGGTCCGAGATACTGTTGTGAAGAAGTTTAAAGCTGGATTTGGATACAAAAATATTTCCCAAGCTTTAAACATCCCAAGGAGCACTGTGCAAGCGATAATATTGAAATGGAAGGAGTATCAGACCACTGCAAATCTACCAAGACCTGGCCGTCCCTCTAAACTTTCAGCTCATACAAGGAGAAGACTGATCAGAGATGCAGCCAAGAGGCCCATGATCACTCTGGATGAACTGCAGAGATCTACAGCTGACGTGGGAGACTCTGTCCATAGGACAACAATCAGTCGTATATTGCACAAATCTGGCCTTTATGGAAGAGTGGCAAGAAGAAAGCCATTTCTTAAAGATATCCATAAAAAGTGTTCTTTAAAGTTTGCCACAAGCCACCTGGGAGACACACCAAACATGTGGAAGAAGGTGCTCTGGTCAGATGAAACCAAAATTGAACTTTTTGGCAACAATGCAAAACGTTATGTTTGGCGTAAAAGCAACACAGCTCATCACCCTGACCACACCATCCCCACTGTCAAACATGGTGGTGGCAGCATCATGGTTTGGGCCTGCTTTTCTTCAGCAGGGACAGGGAAGATGGTTAAAAAAAAACCTTCATAAACCTGGAGACCAAGGGATGGCGCCCCACTGGCCTGTCTATCCACCACACATGGCAGGCAGATATAGCGGCCAAATACCCTCAGTGTAGAGGCTGCTAAGCCCTCATCCAAGCGAGGCTGCAGGTATTGGAGGACATACTGCACCCCGCGTGATCTCAGTAGCATAGTCGCGTTGGTAAGGCGGTCAAGAGAGCAGAGGTACCTATATGTGGCTTTCAAGTCCACATCCAAGATCCTGGGGGGTCCCGGCTTCTGTCGCGGGTTCCGCTCTATAATCTCCTGGTCCGGGAGGACCATGGCAGCTATCATGGTGTGGTACTCCCAGAGGCAGAGGGACAGTACGCCCGCAACAACTCCATGGTCCAGTCTCTGCTGTGAGTCAGAGAGCCCCCTGGAGAGACCCAGCTCTCCTGCAAGGCCTTGCGGAACTCAGCAGAGATGGGGACAGATGGAAAGTCATCACTGGCCACCAGTTTGATGTCCAGTGCAGTGGCTACCTGAGTGAATAGGCTTCGTGATGAAGCCCTGCTGAAGGCTTCTGATGGCCTGTCAGCCTGGTAGCCCTGCCCACTGTGGTTAGGAGTACCAGCATCGTCGTCCAGGAACAGCCTATCACTGGCCAAAAGGTAAAAGCTGTCGTCGCCATCGACGCTATCAACCTCCTGACGCAGGGCATTCACCCTCTGTTCAAGGTGGCCCCAGTGGTCCGACTCCTGCCCCCATCCAGGCCTGGCAGCAGATGGGCACTGCCTGCGGTGGCTCCGGCCACACTTCCTGTGAGGGTTACTGGACCCAGTAGAGGGACTAACAGCTCGCTGGCACACCACTCCTGAGGGAGCTCGTCCCCAGCCTGAGCCCGAGCCTGGCCGACGCACTCGTGCATGTCCTCCAATCGCGCCAGGCGTAGGTGTTCTGAGAACACACAAAACAGGCACCCAGTAGGGTGCTCCACCGCCCTCTCCTTGTGGCTCAAACCCAGGTAGTGCATATACTAGTGCTCCTACAATGAGTGTGTTTACATGCACACTTATCATTTGACGTTAAACTAGTTGTGGCAGTAGGCCGAGTATGGCATTAGTCACCTAAACACCTTACTCTGCTTATCTTAATTGGCTTAAGTTGACAATCGAAGTGACGCTGTTCAAAACACCTGGTTTTCTGAGCAATTTTTCAATATATTAGGCCACGTAAAGGCCTTCATCAGATTCATAGAGGCATATTTAATCTGCACATGTTCTAGTACAAGCAGTTCAGGGAAACTGAAAGTATACATCTTAGAAATAGTTTTCACATACAAACTTAATATGTCTGAAATCGGAATTAAATATGGTAATCAAAAATAACATGGACGCTGTGGTAGTACGTTTATTTTGATGGGACATTGATAAATGCATAAATTTGCCTATCAGTTAACCTGCTATTCATTATCTTTGTTTCACAGCGGTCAGCTCTACCTGTAGCTCTCTCAGTGGGAGGGGCTTATCATAAGGGGAGCCTCAACAACAACATGATGCTGATAAGTCGTCTCTCCAGAAGAGTCTCTCCAGATCAGAACGTCTCAATGAACACCAGCAAAGACTTATAGGAAGAAACCTCACCACCGCTGCTCTGACTGTGGGAAAAGTTTTGCTAAACAGAGAAAATTGGTCATTTACCAGTGGATTCATGCTGGAGGGAAGCCTTATAGTTGTGATCAGTGTGGGAAGAGTTTTGCTTGAGATTTCACCGTGACCAAACACCGACTTATACACACAGGAGAGAGGCCTTATAGCTGTAATCAGTGTGGGAAGAGCTTTAATCAATCAGCAGCCCTGAGCACACACCAACGCATACACACTGGAGAGAGACAGGAGTAAGGTGTATGTGGAAAGAGCTTTGCTCAATTGGGGTCACTGAAAAAAACACCAGAAAGCACAAACATGTTTTCTTTCATCCCTCCTCTTAGGCACCTGTTCAATATATCTAAATACAGTTTGAACAGAAAACATATTGGAAAGAGAATAGAGAATAGAGAATAGAGAATAGAGACCAGGATATGTTGTTACCCTGTGTCCCAATACTCAGTGTTATAGTCCTGGTCCTGAGAATAGAGACCAGGATATGTTGTTACCCTGTGTCCCAATACTCAGTGTTATAGTCCTGGTCCTGAGAATAGAGACCAGGATATGTTGTTACCCTGTGTCCCAATACTCAGTGTTATAGTCCTGGTCCTGAGAATAGAGACCAGGATATGTTGTTACCCTGTGTCCCAATACTCAGTGTTATAGTCCTGGTCCTGAGAATAGAGACCAGGATATGTTGTTACCCTGTGTCCCAATACTCAGTGTTATAGTCCTGGTCCTGAGAATAGAGACCAGGATATGTTGTTACCCTGTGTCCCAATACTCAGTGTTATAGTCCTGGTCCTGAGAATAGAGACCAGAATATGTTGTTACCCTGTGTCCCAATACTCAGTGTTATAGTCCTGGTCCTGAGAATAGAGACCAGGATATGTTGTTACCCTGTGTCCCAATACTCAGTGTTATAGTCCTGGTCCTGAGAATAGAGACCAGGATATGTTGTTACCCTGTGTCCCAATACTCAGTGTTATAGTCCTGGTCCTGAGAATAGAGACCAGGATATGTTGTTACCCTGTGTCCCAATACTCAGTGTTATAGTCCTGGTCCTGAGAATAGAGACCAGGATATGTTGTTACCCTGTGTCCCAATACTCAGTGTTATAGTCCTGGTACTGAGAATAGAGACCAGGATATGTTGTTACCCTGTGTCCCAATACTCAGTGTTATAGTCCTGGTCCTGAGAATAGAGACCAGGATATGTTGTTACCCTGTGTCCCAATACTCAGTGTTATAGTCCTGGTCCTGAGAATAGAGACCAGGATATGTTGTTACCCTGTGTCCCAATACTCAGTGTTATAGTCCTGGTCCTGAGAATAGAGACCAGGATATGTTGTTACCCTGTGTCCCAATACTCAGTGTTATAGTCCTGGTCCTGAGAATAGAGACCAGGATATGTTGTTACCCTGTGTCCCAATACTCAGTGTTATAGTCCTGGTCCTGAGAATAGAGACCAGGATATGTTGTTACCCTGTGTCCCAATACTCAGTGTTATAGTCCTGGTCCTGAGAATAGAGACCAGGATATGTTGTTACCCTGTGTCCCAATACTCAGTGTTATAGTCCTGGTCCTGAGAATAGAGACCAGGATATGTTGTTACCCTGTGTCCCAATACTCAGTGTTATAGTCCTGGTCCTGAGAATAGAGACCAGGATATGTTGTTACCCTGTGTCCCAATACTCAGTGTTATAGTCCTGGTACTGAGAATAGAGACCAGGATATGTTGTTACCCTGTGTCCCAATACTCAGTGTTATAGTCCTGGTCCTGAGAATAGAGACCAGGATATGTTGTTACCCTGTGTCCCAATACTCAGTGTTATAGTCCTGGTCCTGAGAATAGAGACCAGGATATGTTGTTACCCTGTGTCCCAATACTCAGTGTTATAGTCCTGGTCCTGAGAATAGAGACCAGGATATGTTGTTACCCTGTGTCCCAATACTCAGTGTTATAGTCCTGGTCCTGAGAATAGAGACCAGGATATGTTGTTACCCTGTGTCCCAATACTCAGTGTTATAGTCCTGGTCCTGAGAATAGAGACCAGGATATGTTGTTACCCTGTGTCCCAATACTCAGTGTTATAGTCCTGGTCCTGAGAATAGAGACCAGGATATGTTGTTACCCTGTGTCCCAATACTCAGTGTTGTAGTCCTGGTCCTGAGAATAGAGACCAGGATATGTTGTTACCCTGTGTCCCAATACTCAGTGTTGTGGTCATGGTCCTGAGAATAGAGACCAGGATATGTTGTTACCCTGTGTCCCAATACTCAGTGTTATAGTCATGGTCCTGAGAATAGAGACCAGGATATGTTGTTACCCTGTGTCCCAATACTCAGTGTTGTAGTCATGGTCCTGAGAATAGAGACCAGGATATGTTGTTACCCTGTGTCCCAATACTCATTGTTATAGTCCTGGTCCTGAGAATAGAGACCAGGATATGTTGTTGGCCTGGATCCCAATACTCAATGTTATAGTCCTGGTCCTGAGAATAAAACAGGTTTAAAACAACAACAGAGAAACACGTGTCTTACAGTGCTCCACATCTGTTATGATAGAGACTTTTTCCTGCTTAATGGAAGTATCAGGTGTAGTTTTTCACCAGTTATAAAGTGTGTTTGTTGTCTCTCTTTATGATTCCAGGCTGCATGGAGGGAGATGCAACAACAGCCTTGAGAACATCTGGACTCAAATTGAACTCTGTCCCAAGTGGCTGCCAGGTAAAAGCAGACGATAGCAGACAACAGGATTCTTAGTGAAAGGGGTGTTGTTGAACATTTTCTTGACTTTACTCGACTTTTATTGATCACGTAAAATGTTATCCAGGAACTTTCTGAAGTAATACTAGGCTACATGAGACGTTTATTTGTTCTAACTTACGTTTGGATATTTAAATAGATGTTTGATTGCTCTGGTCTAGGGGCGCATCAGTTGCAGTCTTGAGAATCGAATTTTCTCTCGGCAACTCATTACTAGCTGTCATTATCCGAACACTGCAACAAAGTTGTCAAACTGTACCCTACAACATTTCATGCCATACAAAGAAACAATGGCTTCCGCAATGGATCAGGTGAATCTGGTTTTAACATATGCCCGCTGTGTTGTATAAAATGTATAGGACTAGTTTTCATCACCTTTTATCCTCCACATTCCCGTGTTCGGTTTAAACTGCTGGACAAAAATAAACATGATTGTAAAACTTGTTAGGATATTTTTTCCCTCAGCAAAGTAACGTTAATCTACAGCTATATCATGTTTGGAAATCTGTCATATTACCTAATGTACTACCTACTTCCTCCCAAAATGTGCACTTGTTCACCTCCACTGATTTGAAAGTCAGATTATCCATTATATGACCAGATACTCACTCTGACAATGAAAATACATATTCTTCTTTGGGGTTTATCGGTGGTTGGCATCCAACTTTATGGTACATTACACCACCTACTGTACTGGAGTGTGGGCCAGCAACTAAATCCTATCAACTTTATGGTACATTACACCACCTACTGTACTGGAGTGTGGGCCAGCAACTAAATCCTATCAACTTTATGGTACATTACACCACCTACTGTACTGGAGTGTGGGCCAGCAACTAAATCCTATCAACTTTATGGTACATTACACCACCTACTGTACTGGAGTGTGGGCCAGCAACTAAATCCTATCAACTTTATGGTACATTACACCACCTACTGTACTGGAGTGTGGGCCAGCAACTAAATCCTATCAACTTTATGGTACATTACACCACCTACTGTACTGGAGTGTGGGCCAGCAACTAAATCCTATCAACTTTATGGTACATTACACCACCTACTGTACTGGAGTGTGGGCCAGCAACTAAATCCTATCAACTTTATGGTACATTACACCACCTACTGTACTGGAGGGTGGGCCAGCAACTAAATCCTATCAACGTTATGGTACATTACACCACCTACTGTACTGGAGGGTGGGCCAGCAACTAAATCCTATCAACTTTATGGTACATTACACCACCTACTGTACTGGAGGGTGGGCCAGCAACTAAATCCTATCAACTTTATGGTACATTACACCACCTACTGTACTGGAGTGTGGGCCAGCAACTAAATCCTATCAACTTTATGGTACATTACACCACCTACTGTACTGGAGTGTGGGCCAGCAACTAAATCCTATCAACTTTATGGTACATTACACCACCTACTGTACTGGAGTGTGGGCCAGCAACTAAATCCTATCAACTTTATGGTACATTACACCACCTACTGTACTGGAGGGTGGGCCAGCAACTAAATCCTATCAACTTTATGGTACATTACACCACCTACTGTACTGGAGGGTGGGCCAGCAACTAAATCCTATCTCCCAGCCCCGTTCTCTTAAAAGTATCAATATTTACGACTGTATCTAACAATGTTCTTCTTATTAAACTCAATTCCTGCTTGCACACGCTGGAGAGAATCCTTACTCCTGTCTTTGTGGTGTCAGAGAAATGCCATAGGAAGAGAGACTTTTCAAACAATATATTTATTGTAAGATATGCAAAAATGAAGCAATCAACCATCACTAAGAATAGTCCGTGTTGAAAACTCAATGAACAGAGCTGTCTTTTGCCTTTTATTGAAAGTACATCCTTTTTTATCTTTGACAGTTAGCAGATGTTCAGAAACAGACACTGGAAACAGATTTGTATGAAGTAATTTAGCTGGTCTGTGTAGATCATGATGGCTGATATCGCCACCACTCACTCTTCCTCCCTGCACTTCCCACATAGCTACATTCCTGCTGATTGTAAACAGCGGAGGTCACATACTGTGGTAGCACCCAAACAGCTCATACATCTGTACGCTCAGAGTTATGACTAAGTTACACAAGACAAGCCTGTATCAGCAAAGAATATTAGCATATAACAATAGACAATTCCCTCAGTAATATAGTAACATATAACAATAGACAATTATCTAAGTAAAAACAGTATAGTATGTCTAATTTAACAGTATAGTAGAATAATATAAAACTATAATATTAAAATGTCCACCACAGTGGAAGGAGTCAGTGATAAAACACCAGAAAGCACACGTGTGTCACAACTTCCGCCGACGTTGGTCCCCTCTTGTTCGGGCGGCGTTTGGCGTTCGACGTCACCGACCTTCTAGCCATCGCCAATCCACTTTTCATTTAGTCTTGTCTTCCATCAGTGATGACTCTTGCACTGAGATGCTGAACCTTAGAACGCTACGCCACTCAGGACCAATCTATTACACCATCCATCCACCAGACTAGAACAGACCTTCAGGACCAATCTATTACACCATCCATCCACCAGACTAGAACAGACCTTCAGGACCAATCTATTACACCATCCATCCACCAGACTAGAATAGACCTACACATAGTCTGTCTGAAATGGCATCCTATTACCTATATACTGTCAGGTGACATTTCAGATGCAGCCATCCTCTCTAACAATTAGAAGTCAAACAAATGATGTCAGGAACTCCAAATGTCATTAAGTCGCTATTGTGGATTGTCCATGTAATGACGTCTCACAAATCATCATCGCCATGGTGATGCTCCATGACATCATTTATTTGGTCGGTTGAAGTGTTGTAGTGGAGTGGGTGTAGCAGTACTACACTCTTAGAAAGAAAGGTGCTATCTAGAACCTGAAAGGGTTCTTCGGCTGTCCCCATAGGAGAACCCTTTGAAGAACCCTTTTGTGTTTCAGTTAGAACCTCTTTGGTTCCAGGTAGAACTCTTTAGGATTCCATGTAGAACCCTTTCAACAGACCAGATGCTTTTTAACTTTCTGTGGAGAAACCGAACCCGTCACATTAGGAAACTGTTGCATTGAACACATGAGTATGGTGGGCTGAATTTTCTGGACATTCCTACCTTAAATAATACTTTTAAGATCAATTTGATAAAACACTACATCATGCCTTTTCTACTTTTGGTGGCCTTAACTTCATGTTGGTTTGCTATTGACAAAGTTCCAGTGAAGCTCTGCTTTTCATCAGCAGGTTTTCTAGTCATGAACCGTCATTTAGAAGCATAATTTCTCTCCACACGTATATTATATCTGGAATAATCAGCACATATTGTGTAACAATAAATCTTTGTTTTTAGAATATTGGTTCAGAAATAATATCCTATCCTTATCACTTGACAAGATCCCTATTTATATAGAGTCTCAATTCCCTCAGGTGTTGCTTTATTATTCAGGAACATGTTAAGACCCTCAGAACCTTCCTTCGATTACAGCTGTTGACTCAATAGTAGTAAAGATTCGTTTTTGTTTTGGTCTGTTCAACAACAGAGTGATACTTGCCTTGTATCAACAGGATTTTGTATCTCTCTATCACCCTATGTAATTCCTTATTGGAATTGTTTTATTGATCATATTTGTTGTCTCACACAAACGTACTGACTAACACAATTAAGGACGTTTATTATAAAATGATCAATTTATATTATCCTGCCAACCACTATATGAAGATTTTTTTTTAAAGAAACACATTCAAATTGTACCGTTTGAAATGACCACCCAGAAACCGTGTTGAATCTTTGGCAAGACATCAGTAGATTTATAATGGAACATATTCATGAAGATTTTACACAATTATGGAGAGATGTACTGCATGAATTCTTCACCGACGATATAAATAATTTGGATAGATATTTTTCTTCTTCGTTCACTCGCCTTACAGTAGGTGGCGGTAATACTCCAATAGGTGTAGTCTGCCATAAAACCTTAAAGCACAAGACAACAGGAAATTGTTGACGAGAACAGCTAGGGTCGAACAGTTCATATCATACAAGAAACAGTAGCTTCCACAATGGATCGGGTAAGTCTGGTTTTAACATTATATGTCCGCTGTGTTGTATAAAATGTCTAGGCCTAGTTTTCATCATATTTGAACCTCCACATTGCTGTGTTCTGTTTGGAGCGGCAGGTAGCCTAGTGGTTAGAGCGTTGGGTCAGTAACCTAATCCCCGAGCTGACCAGATAAACACCTGTCGTTCTGTCCCTGAACAAGGCAGTTAACCAAGTTTGTATGTATTATGGATCCCCATTAGCTACAAAGGCAGCAGCTACTCTTCCTGGGGTCCAGCAAAATTAAGGCAGTAAATACAATCATGTTTAGCCAGTTATGGTAAACTGTAGCTAGTGTCGTGGAAATATTTGGGCAATCATATTTCACAAATCCTGGAGCCTGTGAGTTCAAGCAGATTTTTAAAAATTACTTCATAATAAAAGCCGAGCTGGAATCATGAAAACGACTGCCTTCCAATCTTGGCACAGAATATTTATACATTTGTCCTTCTTACGTCACACTCATAGTAACTCCTTAATGGCTTATCACCTGTTGCATTTAGCCACCGTTATTGTGGGATTGTGTTAGGTCAGGGAGAGCCGTTGTTGAAGAACCGGACATATATCCGCCCAGTTGCCCGACTAATTCCTCTCCCTGAGATGACGGGGAGCAATGAGCCTTTTGAGGAGTGTTGAATTTAACACATTTCCGGGGTGGCTGTAGAAAAGGCCTATGGAGTTGGTGGAATAATCCTTTAATTCATTGCCATTTACTCAGCTGGGCCAGGGGCGCTTTAATTAGGTCAGGTGGAAATGTCAGACAGATCTCAACTCCATAAAAGGAGGAAATTGCTTCGCCTGATCTCGCTGCTTTCTCTTCCTTAACTCCATCTGATCCAGAAGTTCTGTGCGTCCATGAATCCACGTAAGTCCACCGGCTCTTACCTTTCATCTGAATTATCTGTGGCGATCGGGAGAGTGGGCCATTCAGTTACTGTTAATAGTTATTACCGCGGAGCGCGGCTTGGAGCGCAGCTTCAAACATATTGTGTAATGTGAATTGTCAATGATCACGGCCCTACGGATCCTCATAGGCCAATTGTGCAATCGATATGGTTCATGTGTATTGAAATTAATTATATGTACACATGAAGACAATTGAAAGAGTGAAATGAGAAACGTCATTGTTTGCTAACTGATTGACTTTGATAATGGGGATTATAGATTGTATCACCATTTACTGTTTGTATTCTTTCATGATTTATGATACATAGTTACGAGCCTAAATGACTCACGGATGATTACTATTAACTTCTTAATGAACTGGACTGTTGAATTCCCTAAATTATGTTAATAATGAATGATATGATTTGATCTTTGATTATGAATTTGATTGGATACATGTTATTTGTTTCCTTTTGTGATGCAGCACAGACTACTCAGTAAATATACCACTTTATGGTTAAAGGAATTCCTGCCTCAGTCTCATCCATTCCTCTGTCACCTGACACGTGACCACCTGTTCACCTTCACTGTCAGTCATCCTACCTGTCCAGCCAACCACACAGATTCCACTAATCTTTCAGTTATCATATTGCCTTCATATTAGGACATGCAACCTGTCGAGTCACACAAATAGTTTCAAACATGTAGGACCACAGCAACAGACCGTGGCTACAGGATTAACCAATACATGACATCCTGCTGGGAAAAACCCAAGCGGTGTAACCATAGTTGGCCATAACAGTTACAAGAATAACCATGTGCTTGTCTAATGGTGTCCAAAGACAGAGAGCACATAGATGCACTAGTTTTGCTGGCTCCTTCTGAAATAAATAATTGCCACATATGTACTGAACAATTCACAATACTAGCTACCTGATAGGAGTGCTGGTGTTTGTTTCAGTATGATATGTTAGATAAAGGAATAAAGACAGACACCAATGTCAGGTTCAATAGCCTTGTTTGTGCATTGTACAAATCCCTACAACTGGAGTCCGGGGAACAGTCCGGCTAGTCGATTACCTATCAACTAGACTCCGTAACAGTGTTGGATTTTCCAGTTCCTATACTGTTTTCTTAGAAGTAGTAAGCAGAATCGATATGGACTTAACCATTAGTATATGTGTAAGCAGAACCAATGTGTATGTGCCAGCTGAGTCAATATGCACCTCTATTATGGGCGGCAGGTAGCCTAGTGGTTACAGCGTTGGGCCAGTAACCGAAAGGTTGCTAGGTCGAATCCACGAGCTGACAAGGTAAAAAATCTGTCATTCTGCACCTGAAAAGGGCAGTTAACCCACTGTTCCATTATAAATAAGAATATGTGACTTGCCTAGTTAAATTAAGATTACATAAAGAAATGGACCAGCTTGGCTTTGTGCCAAGCCATGTAATAAAGTCTATATAAATGTAATGTTCCGGTATGCTCGACGCTAGCTGGGTACGTTAGCTTACTAGGTACATTGATAGCTTTAGGTTGGTTGTTTTTATGTTAAACTTCAAGATTTACACCAAGGACGTTGCCTCTCGGATCATCACTCTCCCTCGCTTGGGCAAGGGACATTTAAGGCACTCGGATGTAAAACGCAATTCAAGGGTTGAGGGTTTAGCCGAAGGCTGTTGAGTTTGAAACGCAGCTGGAAGGCAATCGGGAAGATGCAAGATCAGGTGGGACCATTATAGGCAATGAGAGGGCAGATATGCGTGTTGCCACAAAGTCAAATGTCTATATCGTATTTAAGTTTAGGCATAAAGGTAGTGTTTTCAATGTTAGGGTTAAAATCAATTTTAAAAATATCAGTTGTAGAAATGGGTGTGTTCTATGGCTTTGTTTGTGGTAACTAGTGACGACCAGGCACTACTTCCATACAAAGTGTTTTTTTCCTCAAAGTTGCCTGGATGTGACGTGTCCTACTTTTACCAATACACACCTAACAACCTACTCGTTACGAAAATGTATATATGATCAAATAAGCCAGAAGCCAGATTTTGGGCCCAGTTATCCCTCTTGCTTCTCCTCTTCCGTGCTGTTCGATAGGAAATGACTGCTATAAAGGAATATGGTGGAAACTAGCCCATACCCACCAATCCAATGCTCTTAGATTTGTGGTTTATAGTGAACGATTGAACATTTCAGGTAAAAGGGGATATTCCAGGGATTCACCCAAATCAGAGGTTTAGACTGAATTAATACAATATTTGGTTTAATGATCAACTGTAAAACTTATTGTGGCCAACAGGACAAAGCTAGCCCGTCCCCCTCCACCCTCCAGGAGTCCCCCTCCACCCTCCAGGAGTCCCCCTCCACCCTCCAGGAGTCCCCCTCCACCCTCCAGGAGTCCCCCTCCACCCTCCAGGAGTCCCCCTCCACCCCCCAGGAGTCCCCCTCCACCCTCCAGGAGTCCCCAGGTCAATCGCCTCTCCGAACTTTACTGCTGGTTCTGGTCGACTGCAGGAAAACACCAGGGCAGAGTGGAACTGAGAGACTAGAAGAGGAACATGGAGATATGATTTCATTAAGTAAGAACCATGTGGATTAGATTACAGTCTGCTTCTGTAACAATGAATTGATTCATTATGTACTGATGAAAATATCTGGTCGTTCCACCTAATTTTGAGAAGCTCCCCCCAAAACACTTTCAGATTTCACCTAATTTTAACATTCTTTCATGAAGAGCACATGTTCAACTTCATAAAAACATGTTTTCTCCAGAGGTTATATGAAAATACATACTGTAGTAAGTGCCAATGTGCTAAATAAAGTAAAGGGGGACAACTGAAAACAACAAAACCACTAGTTTACATTGGTAAAATAGTCCTTTAAATCAGCCACAAATGTGCTTATGACAGGGCTAATGGAAGCTACTTTTGTTCCACAGGTGGTGAAAATTGAATACAAGCTTCACAAAAATAATATATTCTACCATATCAATTTATGGGTAAAATGGTTCACTTGCTCAGTTTTCTACAAAAAACACCAGATAATTGATAAAAAGACTAGAACCAGCTTACCTGCCGTGGCTCTATAATTTGACTGTTTGATGTTCGATGTTTCTTTTTCCCCAAAAACGTAAGGAACAGTTTCCCCATATTACAACATGGGTTGACCTTAAAATGAGGGACAGACGTAAATTAATCACAAATTAAATAAAATAAATAATGTTCAGAAATGACTGTCAAAGTAACCAAATAACTAGGGCTTTACATGCACACTAATCATTTCCTATTAAACTGATTATGGCAGTAGGCTAAGTGTGTCATTAGTCATGTAAACATCTTACTCTGCTGATCTTAATTGGTGTAAGGTCATAACCGAAGTAAGCATACGCCTTTAAAAACACCTGGTTTTCTGAGAATTCTTTAGAATGATTAGGACATGTAAACACTTTAATCAGAGTTATAGAGGTGTATTTAATCTGTGTATGTGCTAACACAAGCAGCGCCAGCTAACTTCTTTTGACCGAGTGCAGTGAGCGTTTATTTAGATCTGTCCATGTAAACAGGATTATTAGGGAAATTGTTCATTCAAAGCATGTCAACGTTTAAATCAAACTCTTATACTAATTGGCTTCAAAATAATCGTATTATTCTGCACTTGTAACTTTACTCAACGATGGTAAAACTTGGAGAAATTATTGTATTAGTTGGGTTAAAATCTTTCTAGATGTGACACAGGGTTGATGGAACTTTTCAAATTCAGAATTGTCACTTTAGCAAGTCTTTATTCATAGTATTTAATAACAGATTTAAAATATAATGCTGATGAACAATTTCTTCTGGAATATATGAAAGGGACCCAAAAGGCCTTAATTTCATGGTAGGACCCATCTGTTTATGGACCCATATTTGCAAAACCTAACTATTCAATGCCTTTGTATCACAGGGGACATCCCTCATCGTTGCTCTCTCAGTGGGAGGGGCTTATCATCTGGGGAGCCTCAACAACATCATGATGCTGACAAGAAATCTGGGGAGCCTCAACAACATCATGATGCTGACAAGAAAGAGAAGAGTCTCTCCAGATCAGAACACCTCAAACACCAGCATAGAGGTACAGGGAAGAAACCTCACCACTGCTCTGACTGTGGGAAGAGTTTTGCTAAACAAGACTTGACTATTCATGAGCAAATTCACACCGGAGAGAAACCGTTCCACTGCTCTCAGTGCGGGAAGAGTTTCACTGCATCTAAAACTTTAAAATCTCATCAGAGAATTCATACAGGTGAGAGGCCTTACCCCTACTTTGGTTGTGAGAAATGCTTCAAACAATCAGGATTCCAGACTACACAAAAACACACAGGACCTCCTTATAGCTGTGATCAGTGTGGGAAGAGCTTCAATCAATTAGTACACCTGACTATACACCAGCGCATACACACAGGAGAGAAGCCTTATAGCTGTGATCAGTGTGGGAAGAGCTTCAGTCGAACTGGAGACCTGACTACACATCAACGCATACACACAGGAGAGAAGCCTTATAGCTGTGATCAGTGTGGAAAAACCTTCAATCAATCAGGACACCTATCTAAACACCAACGCATACACACAGGAGAGAAGCCTTATAGCTGTGATCAGTGTGAGAAGAGCTTCAATGAATCGGGAAACCTGACTACACACCAACGCATACACACAGGAGAGAAGCCTTATAGCTGTGATCAGTGTGGGAAGAGCTTCAATGAATCAGGAAACCTGACTAAACACCAACGCATACACACAGGAGAGAAGCCTTATAGCTGTGATCAGTGTGGGAAGAGCTTCAATGAATCAGGAAACCTGACTAGACACCAACGCATACACACAGGAGAGAAGCCTTATAGCTGTGATCAGTGTGGGAAGAGCTTCAGTCGATCAGGAGACCTGACTGAACACCAACGCATACACACAGGAGAGAAGCCTTATAGCTGTGATCAGTGTGGGAAGAGCTTCAGTCGATCAGGAGACCTGACTGAACACCAACGCATACACACAGGAGAGAAGCCTTATAGCTGTGATCAGTGTGGGAAGAGCTTCAGTCGAACTGGAGACCTGACTAGACATCAACGCATACACACAGGAGAGAAGCCTTATAGTTGTGATCAGTGTGGTAAGAGCTTCATGGATTCAGGAAGTCTGACTACACACCAGCGCATACACACAGGAGCAAAGCCTTATAGCTGTGATCAATGCGGGAAGAGTTTTGCTCACTCTGTCACACTGACTGCACACCAACGCATACACACAGGAGAGAAGCCTTATATCTGTGATCAGTGTGGGAAGAGCTTCAATCGTTCAGGAGCCCTGACTACACACCAACGCATACACACTGGAGAGAAACCTTACTCTTGTCTATGTGGAAAGAGCTTTGCTCGTTCAGGGTCACTGAAACAACACCAGAAAGCATCTCCCTCCTACAGCACAGGTTACAGATCTCTAAATAAAGTTACAATAGAAAACATCTTGTAAAGAGTCATCCATCTCCCATTTGCTAACAGTTTACGAAGTCTTATTACCATGGTAACATGTGTAGATAATATGCAGCTCTGGATCCATATGTATCAAGCGTCTTGGAGTAGGAGTGGTGTGTATTGTGGGTGGGGGGGGTTCAGAGCTGTATCTTATTTCATTAATTCCTATTATCCATTAAATAACTGTGTAATTAGAATGTTTTAACAATACTAGGTATGTATTCAAAAGATCAATAAATGACATCCATTATCTCTCAACATCTGCTTATCACATTCATTTAATGTTTTATTATCTATAATAATAACAAATGTATAAGGAGCATAGGACTCCTGTAGAATTAGTTTGCTCCTAAAAGATGTTCATATTTTATTGTAAAAACCCTTCACCAGGTCAAATCAAATGTATTTGTCACATACACATGGTTAACAGATGTTAATGCGAGTGTAGCGAAATGCTTGTGCTTCTAGTTCCGACAATGCAGTAATAACCAACAAGTAATCTAACAATTCCAAAACTACCTTATACACACAAGTGTAAAGGGATAAAGAATATGTACATAAGATATATGAATGAGTGATGGTACAGAGCAGCATAGGCAAGATGCAGTAGTGTAGCTGATGGGACATATGGAAGGACAGAAGACACAGGACTATTAGTGTGGTCTAATTATGTTGTATTTATTGTAAAGGATTTTAATAGTGATATCTTTCAAGTTTCCTTGTTGTGTTTTAAGTGTGCTCCAGAAAGATGTTCACACATTTGGTTGTTAGGATGAGTTGTCATGGGGGCAGGTATGCCAGCTCTGCCCATCAGTACCTGTAGGTCATGTCAACCACAGACCTCACACTCTTCTGTTTTCTCACAGCCAGTAAGTTCTCCTACCAAACCTCTCTCTCTTCACTCTGGAAATAAACTTGATAATATTGTTGTGGAAATTCTACACAGGGTTCACTGGAAGTCAAACTTAAATGAATCATTGTTTATTCACAGTTAACTAGAGAGTTTCCAACCAACTCAATGCACCATAGTACACATCGATCGGGAGCTCTGCTGGGGCAGTCCCAGCAGTTGTCCTATATACGGCTAAACTCAAATCTACAGAACATGAATTGGTTCCTGCATGTGACTGGCTGTTATCCTGCAGGCTCAGTTTCCCAGGAAACTGATCAATGTCTCCTATCTTAACATCCAGAACATATGCTGGGTGTT
>NW_022263834.1:0-32500 GCF_002021735.2 Oncorhynchus kisutch
TTGCCTGTCCTGACCTCGAGCCTTCCTGCCACTCTGTACCTTTCCTGACTCTGACCTGGTTATGATCCTTGCCTGTCCTGACCTCGAGCCTGCCACCACTCTGTACCTCCTGGACTCTGACCTGGTTATGATCTCTTGCCTGTCCTGACCTCGAGCCTGCCTGCCACTCTGTACCTCCTGGACTCTGACCTGGTTATGATCTCTTGCCTGTCCTGACCTCGAGCCTGCCTGCCACTCTGTCTACTCCTGGACTCTGACCCTGGTTATGATCTCTTGCCTGTCCTGACCTCGAGCCTGCCTGCCACTCTGTATACCTCCTGGACCTCTGACCTGGTTATGATCTCTTGCCTGTCCTGACCCTCGAGCCTGCCTGCCACTCTGTACCTCCTGGACTCTGACCTGGTTATGATCTCTTGCCTGTCCTGACCTCGAGCCTGCCTGCCACTCTGTAACCTCCTGGACTCTGACTGACCTGGTTATGACTCTTGCCTGTCCCTGACCTTCGAGCCTGCGTGGCCACTCTGTACCTCCTGGACTCTGACCTGGTTATGATCTCTTGCCTGTCCTGACCTCGAGCCTGCGTGCCACTCTGTACCTCCTGGACTCTGACCTGGTTATGATCTCTTGGATTATAATAAATATCAGAGACTCGAACCATCTGCATCTGGGTCTTGCCCTTATAGAAGTCTTTATATATATATACAGTGGGTCAACAAAGTATTTAGTCAGCCACCAATTGTGCAAGTTCTCCCACTTAAAAAGATGAGAGGCCTGTCATTTTCATCATAGGTACACTTCAACTATGACAGACAAAATGAGGGAAAAAAATCCAGAAAATTGTAGGATTCGTAATGAATTGATTGCAATTATGGTGGAAAATAAGTATTTGGTCAATAACAAGAGTTTATCTCAATACTTAAAAATCCTACAATGTGATTTTCTGGATTTTCTCATTTTGTCTGTCATAGTTGAAGTATTATGACAATTACAGGCTTCTCTCATCTTTTTAAGTGGGAGAACTTGCACAATTGGTGGCTGACTAAATACTTTTTTGCCCCACTGTAGATTATATCTTTAAGCACCAGCTGTCAGAGCAGCTCACAGGTCACTGCACCTGTACATAGCCCATCTGTAAATAGCCCATCCAACTACCTCATCCCCATACTGTTACTGCACCCCAGTATCTCTACTTGCCCTTATAAGTTATCTGTGGTGTTGATGTTTAGGCCAAGGTAGGTATAGTTATTTGTGTGCTCTAGGGCAACGGTGTCTTAATTGTCAACGTAACAGGACTCAGCAGGTTGTCCTGGGAACAGACACCAGGGGGAAGATCTATTTTATTTTGTTCAAACTAAACTACAGAACTTACTTTTGTGTCAAATCTCCCTCCTCTTCTTGTAGTTCCACTCAGCCTCAGTGTTTTCCTGCAGTCTATATTTCTGATGAAGTATGATGTAGCGCAAGAGAGTTTCTAGAGAGGTGAGGTCATAAAGAGGTTCTAGAGAGGTGAGGTCTTAAAGAGTGGTTTCCTCCAAAGAAAATAGATTTTACGGTCTTGTGTTGCTTTTACACAATGGTTCTCCTGTAACATGATTTCCTCTCCACCCACTGTAAATTCACATCTGGAAACGCTCTCAGTCGTTCCTCTCCAGTTCCTCGTTTCCTCTTAGGGACCCCATGATGAGATTCAAACACGCAACCTTGGGTTGCTAGACGTTCACGTTACATGCCTGAACAGCCATCCTGACCAAACACCCTGACCATCCACCTTGATCATCCAACCTGACCCTGACCATCCACCCTGACCACCCCGACCAACCACCCTGACCACCCTACCCATCCACCCTGACCACCCTACCCATCCACAATGACCACCCACCCTGAGCATCAACCCTGAACATCCACCCTGACAACCCTACCCATCCACCCTGACCACCCACCCTGACCATCCACCCTGACCATCCACCCTGACCACCCACCCTGACCATCCACCCTGACCATCCACCCCGACCACCCTACCCATCCACCCTGACCATCCACCCTGAACATCCACCCTGACCATCCACCCTGATCCTGACTATCCACTCTGACCACCCACCCTGACCATCCCCCTGACCATCCACCCTGATCAACCACCCTGACCACCCACCCTGACCATCCACCCTGACCATCAAATCAAATCAAATGTATTTATATAGCCCTTCGTACATCAGCTGATATCTCAAAGTGCTGTACAGAAACCCAGCCTAAAACCCAAACAGCAAGCAATGCAGGTGTAGAAGCACGGTGGCTAGGAAAAACTCCCTAGAAAGGCCAATACCTAGGAAGAAACCTAGAGAGGAACCAGGCTATGGGGGGTGGCCAGTCCTCTTCGGCTATGCTGGGTGGAGATTATAACAGAACATGGCCAAGATGTTCAAATGTTCATAAATGACCAGCATGGTCAAATAATAATAAGGCAGAAACAGTTGAAACTGGAGCAGCAGCACAGTTCAGGTGGAAGTTGAGAAACTGGAGCAGCAGCATGGCCAGGTGGACTGGGGACAGCAAGGAGTCATCATGTCAGGTAGTCCCTGGGGCATGGTCCTAGGGCTCAGGTCAGTTGAAACTGGAACAGCAGCATGGCCAGGTGGACTGGGGACAGCAAGGAGTCATCATGTCAGGTAGTCCGGGGCATGGTCCTAGGGCTCAGGTCCTCCGAGAGGAGAGAAAGAAGAGGAAGGCGAGAATTAGAGGAACGCACACTTAGATTCACCCAGGACACCGAATAGGACAGGAGAAGTACGCCAGATATAACAAACCTGACCCCAGCCCCCCGACACATAAACTACTGCAGGCATAAATACTGGAGGCTGATCACCACCCCTGACCATCCTGACCAACCACCCTGACCATCCACCCTGACCACCCTACCCATCCACCCTGACCACCCACCCTGACCAACCACCCTGACCATCCACCCTGATCCTGACCATCACCCTAACCATCCACCCTGACCATCCACCTGACCAACCACCCTGACCATCCACCCCGACCACCCTGACCACCCACCCTGACCAACCACCCTGACCAAGCACCCTGACCATCCACCCTGACCATCAACCTGACCACCCTACCCATCCACCCTGACCAACGACCCTGACCATCCACCCTGACCATCCACCCTGACCATCCATCCTGTCCATCCACCCTGACCATCCCCTGACCATCCACCCTGACCATCCTGACCATCCACCCTGACCATCCAACCTGACCATCCACCCTGACCAACCACCCTGATCAACCACCCTGACCACCCACCCTGACCAACCACCCTGACCATCAACCCTGACCACCCCAACCAACCACCCTGACCACCCTACCCATCCACCCTGACCACCCTACCATCCACCCTGACCACCCACCTGACCATACACCCTGACCACCCACCCTGACCATCCACCCTGATCCTAACCATCCACCATGACCACCCACCCTGACCAACCACCCTGACCATCCACCCTGACCATCCACCCTGACCCTGCCCCATCCACCCTGACCATCCACCCTGATCCTGACCATCCACCCTGACCATCCACCCTGACCACCCACCCTGACCATCCACCCTGACCACACACCCTGACCATCCACCCTGACCACACCTGACAGCCCACCCTGACAAACCACCCTGACCATCCACCCTGACCACCCTACCCACCCACCCTGACCAACCACCCTGACCAACCACCCTGACCATCCACCCTGACCATCAACCCTGACCACCCCCGACCAACCACCCTATCCACCCTGACCATCCACCCTGACCATCCACCCTGACCATCCACCCTGACCACCCACCCTGACCATCCACCCTGACCACACACCCTGACAGCCCACCCTGACCACACACCCTGACCACCTACCCATCCACCCTGACCATCCACCCTGATCCTGACCATCCACCCTGACCACCCCACCCTGACCAACCACCCTGACCATTCACCCTGACCATCAACCCTGACCCACCCCGACCAACCACCCTGACCAACCCTACCCATCCACCCTGACCATCCACCCTGACCACCCCACCCTGACCAACCACCCTGACCAACCACCCTGACCATCCACCCTGACCATCCACCCTGACCCTGCCCATCCACCCTGCCCATCCACCCTGACCAACCACCCTGATCAACCACCCTGATCAACCACCCTGACCATCCACCCTGACCAACCACCCTGACCACCCTACCCATCCACCCTGACCACCCAGCCTGACCATCCACCCTGATCCTGACCATCCACCCTAACCATCCACCCTGACCACCCCACCCTGACCATCTACCCTGACCATCCACCCTGACCACACACCCTGACCAACCCACCCTGACAATCTACCCTGACCATCCACCCTGACCACACACCCTGACAGCCCACCCTGACCAACCACCCCTGACCATCCACCCCCCCCCATTTACCATATAGGGCCTCAATCTAACCTCTTCCTGTTTCTCATCTCCCCTCTCCCATCCACCCTCCACCCTGACCACCCTACCCATCCACCCTGACCATTCAGCCCTGACCATCCACCCTGATCCTGACCACCCACCCTGACCACCCACCCTGACCATCCACCCTGACCATCCCCTGACCATCCACCCTGATCAACCACCCTGACCACCCACCCTGACCATCCACTCTGATCAACCACCCTGACCACCCTGACCATCCTACCCATCCACCCTGACCAACCACCCTGATCCTGACCATCCACCCCTAACCATCCACCCTGACCACCCACCCTGACCATCCCCTGACCATCCACCCTGATCAACCACCCTGACCATCTACCCCAACCACCCTGACCACCCACCCTGACCATCCACTCTGATCAACCACCCTGACCACCCTGACCATCCTACCCATCCACCCTGACCAACCACCCTAACCATCCACCCTGACCACCCACCCTGACCATCCCCTGACCATCCACCCTGATCAACCACCCTGACCATCTACCCCGACCACCCTGACCACCCCACCCTGACCAACCACCCTGACCATCCACCCTGATCCTGATCACCCACCCTGACCATCTACCCTGACCCCTCCACCCTGACCATCAACCCTGACCACCCCAACCACCCACCCTGACCATCCACCCTCACCACCCTACCCATCCACCCTGACCAACCACCCTGACCATCCACCCTGATCCTGACCATCCACCCTGACCATCAACCCTGACCACAGACCCTGACCACCCACCCTGACCAACTACCCTGACCATCCACCCTGACCATCCACCCTGACCAACCACCCTGACCAACCACCCTGACCACCCTACCCATCCACCCTGACCACCCCGACCAACCACCCTGACCACCCTACCCACCCACCCTGACCATCCACCCTCCACCCTGACCACCCTACCCATCCACCCTGACCACCCACCCTGACCATTCCATCCTGTCCATCTGGTCAACCACCCTGACCATCAACGCTGACCACCCCAACCAACCACCATGACCATCCACCCTGACCACCCAGCCTGACCATCCACCCTGATCCTGACCACCCACCCTGACCACCCACCCTGACCATCCACCCTGACCATCCCCTGACCATCCACCCTGATCAACCACCCTGACCACCCACCCTGACCATCCACTCTGATCCACCACCCTGACCATCCTGACAGACCACCCTGACCATCCTACCCATCCACCCTGACCACCCTACCCATCCACCCTGACCACCCTACCCATCCACCCTGACCACCCACCCTGACCATTCCATCCTGTCCATCTGATCAACCACCCTGACATTCAACCCTGACCACCCCAATCAACCACCCTGACCATCCACCCTGACCACCCTACCCATCCACCCTGACCATCCACCCTGACCACCCACCCCGACCATTCCATCCTGTCCATCTGATCAACCACCCTGACATTCAACCCTGACCACCCCAATCAACCACCCTGACCATCCACCCTGACCACCCTACCCATCCACCCTGACCATCCACCCTGACCACCCACCCCGACCACCCACCATGACCATCCACCCTGACCACCCACCATGACCAGCCACCCTGACCATCCACCCTGACCATCCACCCTGACCACCCTACCCATCCACCCCAACCACACACCATGACCATCCACCCTGACCACCCACCCTGACCATCCCCCCTGACCATCCACCCTGACCACCCAGCCTGACCATCCACCCTGATCCTGACTATCCACCCTGACACCCCAACCTGACCATCCACCCTGACCATCCCCTGACCATCCACCCTGATCAACCACCCTGACCACCCACCCTGATCAACCACCCTGACCACCCACCCTGACCATCCACCCTGACCATCCACTCTGATCAACCACCCTGACCACCCACCCTGACCATCCACTCTGATCAACCACCCGACCACCCACCCTGACCACCCACCCTGACCATCCACCCTGACCCTGACCATCCACCCTAACCATCCACCCTGACCCTGACCATCCACCCTCCCCTCCCCCATTTACCATATAGGCCTCAATCTTACCTCTTCCTGTTTCTCATCTCCCCTCCCCCATTTACCATATAGGCCTCAATCTAACCTCTTCCTGTTTCTCATCTCCCCTCCCCCTGACCACCCACCCTGACCATCCACCCTGACCATCCACCCTGATCAACCACCCTGACAATCTACCCAGACAACCACCCTGACCAAACACGCTGACCATCCACCCTGACCACTCTGACCATCCACCCTGACCACTCTGACCAAACACCCTGACCACCCACCCTGACCACCCTACCCATCCACCCTGACCATCCACCCTCACCACCCTACCCACCCACCCTGACTAACCACCCTGACCATCCACCCTGATCCTGACCATCCACCCTAACCATCCACCCTGACCACCCACCCTGACCATCAACCCTGACCACAGACCCTGACCACCCACCCTGACCAACTACCCCGACCAACCACCCTGACCACCCTACCCATCCACCCTGAACACCCTACCCATCCACCCTGACCACCCACCCTGACCATCCACCCTGACCATCCACCCTGACCATCCACCCTGACCCTAACCATTCACCCTGACCACCCACCCTGGCCACCCACCCTGACCATCCACCCTGACCCTGACCATCCACCCTAACCATCCACCCTGACCCTGACCACCCACCCTGACCATCCACCCTCCCCTCCCCCATTTACCATATAGGCCTCAATCTAACCTCTTCCTGTTTCTCATCTCCCCTCCCCCATTTACCATATAGGCCTCAATCTACCTTCTTTCTGTTTCTAATCTCCCCTCCCCCTGACCACCCACCCTGACCACCCACCCTGACCATCCACCCTGACCATCCACCCTGACAACCCCACCCTGACCACCCACTCTGACCAACCACCCTGACCATCCACCCTGATCAACCACCCTGACAATCCACCCTGACCAACCACCCTGACCAAACACCCTGACCACCCACCCTGACCACCCTGACCACTCTGACCAAACACCCTGACCATCCACCCTGACCCTGACCACCCACCCTGACCATCCCGGACCATCCACCCTGACCCTAACCATCCAGCCTGACCACCCTAACCCTGACCATCCACCCTGATCCTGACCATCCACCCTGACCACCCACCCTGACCATCTACCCTGACCATCCACCCTGACCATCCACCCTCACCACCTACCCATCCATCCTGACCACCCATCCTGACCACCCACCCTGACCAACCACCCTGACCATCCACCCTAACCATCCACCCTGACCACCCACCCTGACCATCCACCTTGATCCTAACCATCCACCCTGACCACCCACCCTCCCCTCCCCCATTTACCATATAGGCCTCAATCTAACCTCTTCCTGTTTCTCATCTCCCCTCCCCCATTTACCATATAGGCCTCAATCTACCTTCTTTCTGTTTCTAATCTCCCCTCCCCCTGACCACCCACCCTGACCACCCACCCTGACCATCCACCCTGACCACCCACTCTGACCAACCACCCTGACCAACCACCCTGACAATCCACCCTGACCATCCACCCTGACCACCCTGACCACTCTGACCAAACACCCTGACCATCCACCCTGACCCTGACCATCCCGGACCATCCACCCCGACCCTAACCATCCAGCCTGACCACCCTAACCCTGACCATCCACCCTGATCCTGACCATCCACCCTGACCACCCACCCTGACCACCCACCCTGACCATCTACCCTGATCATCCACCCTGACCACACACCCTGACCACCCACCCTGACCAACCACCCTGACCATCCAACCTGACCAACCACCCTGATCAACCACCCTGACCACCCACCCTGACCATCCACCCTGACCACCCTACCCATCCACCCTGACCACCCTACCCATCCACCCTGACCAACCACCCTGACCATCCACCCTGACCATCCACCCTGACCATCCACCCTCACCATCCTACCCATCCATCCTGACCACCCACCCTGACCAACCACCCTGACCAACCACCCTGACCATCCACCCTAACCATCCACCCTGACCACCCACCCTGACCATCTACCCTGACCATCAACCCTGACCACAGACCCTGACCAACTACCCTGACCATCCACCCTGACCACCCACCCTGACCATCCACCCTGACCATCCACCCTGATCCTAACCATCCACCCTGACCATCCACCCTGACCCTGACCATCCACCCTAACCATCCACCCTGACCAACCACCCTCCCCTCCCCCATTTACCATATAGGCCTCAATCTAACCTCTTCCTGTTTCTCATCTCCCCTCCCCCATTTACCATATAGGCCTCAATCTAACCTCTTCCTGTTTCTCATCTCCCCTCCCCCATTTACCCTATAGGCCTCAATCTACCCTCTTCCTGTTTCTCATCTCCCCTCCCCCATTTACCCTATAGGCCTCAATCTACCCTCTTCCTGTTTCTCATCTCCCCATTTACCATATAGGCTTCAATCTAACCTCTTCCTGTTTCTCATCTCCCCATTTACCATATAGGCCTCAATCTAACCTCTTCCTGTTTCTCATCTCCCCTCCCCCATTTACCATATAGGCCTCAATCTACCTTCTTTCTGTTTCTCATCTCCCCTCCCCCATTTACCATCTCGTCCTCAATCTACCTTCTTCCTGTTTCTCCCCTCCCCCATTTACCATCTAGGCCTCAATCTACCTTCTTTCTGTTTCTCACCCCCCTCCCCCATTTACCATATAGGCCTCAATCTAACCTCTTTCTGTTTCTCATCCCCCCTCCCCCATTTACCATATAGGCCTCAATCTAACCTCTTTCTGTTTCTCACCCCCCTCCCCCATTTACCATATAGGCCTCAATCTAACCTCTTTCTGTTTCTCATCTTCCCTCCCCATTTACCACATAGTCCTCAATCTAACCTCTTCCTGCAGATGCTCTTATCCAGAGCAATGACTCACAGCGAGTAGGTCCACCCTCTCTCTAAAAGTGGAAAAAAAGTGTTTTACCAGTGAACAGAGACAGCAAAGGTCAACCAATGAGACCTGATAAAAACACCATTGCATATAACCCCCACCCCAACAAGACGTGAGGTCGATTTCACCCCCCCCAAAAAAAACAAATCATGAATCTATAAATCAATCAGTTTATTGATGAAAAACAAAATAAACATTGATAGAAACATTCAACATTATTCAGTTGATATCATGAAATAAGATACAAGCTACAGTGGCTTGCGAAAGTATTCACCCGCTTGGCATTTTTCCTATTTTGTTGCCTTACAACCTGGAATTAAAATAGATTTTTGGGGGGATTGTATCACTTGATTAACACAACATGCCTACCACTTTGAAGATTCAAAATATTTTTTATTGTGAAACAAACAAGAAATAAGGCAAAACAACTGAAGACTTGAGCGTGCATAACTATTCAACCCCCCCCCCAAAAGTCAATATTTTGTAGAGCCACCTTCTTTAGGTAATACCACAGATTCTCAATTGGATTGAGGTCTGGGCTTTGACTAGGCCATTCCAATACATTTAAATGTTTCCCCTTAAACCACTCAAGTGTTGCTTTAGCAGTATGCCTAGGGTCATTGTCCTGCTGGAAGGTGAACCTCCGTCCAGTCTCAAATCTCTGGAAGACTGAAACAGGTTTCCCCTCAAGAATTACCCTGTATTTAGCGCCATCCATCATTCCTTCAATTCTGACCAGTTTCCCAGTCCGTGCCAATGAAAAACATCCCCACAGCATGATGCTGCCTCCACCATGCTTCACTGTGGGGATGGTGTTCTTGGGGTGATGAGAGGTGTTGGGTTTGCGCCAGACATAGCGTTTCCTTGATGGCCAAAAAGCCCAATTTTAGTCTCATCTGACCAGAGTACCTTCTTCCATATGTTTTGGGAGTTTCCCACATGCCCTTTGGCAAACGCCAAACATGATTGCTTACTTTTGTCTTTAAGAAATTGCTTTTTTCTGGACATTCTTCCATAAAGCCCAGCTCTGGGGATTGTACGGCTTAAAGTGGTCCTACGGACAGATACTCCAATCTCCGCTGTGGAGCTTTGCAGCTCCTTCAGGGTTATCTTTGGTCTCTTTGTTGCCTCTCTGATTAATGCCCTCCTTGCCTGGTCTGCAAGTTTTGGTGGGCGGCCCTCTCTTGGCAGGTTTGTTGTGGTTCCATATTCTTTACATTTTTTAATAATAATAATAATGGGATGTTCAAAGTTTCTGATATTTTTTATAACCCAACCCTGATCTGTACTTCTCCACAACTTTGTCCCTGACCTGTTGGGCTCCTTTATCTTCATGGTGTCGCTTGCTTGGTGGTGTTGTAGACTCTGGGGCCTTTCAGAACAGGTGTATATATACTGAGATCATGTGACACTTAAATAAAGTCTACCTGTGTATAATCTAACTAATGATGTGACTTCTGAAGGTAATTGGTTGCACCAGATCTTATTGAGGGGCTTCATAGCAAAAGGGGGGAATACATATGCACACACCACTATTCAGTTATTTTTTTTATATATATAATTTTGGGAAATAAATATATTTTTTTCATTTCACTTCACCAATTTGGACTATTTTGTGTTTGTCCATTACATGAAATCCAAATAAAAATCCATTTAAATTACAGGTTGTAATGCAACAAAATAGGAAAAATGCCATGGGGGGGTGAATACTTTACGCTGTACCATGAGACTGAGGACCAACAGTTTATATATTAAACTCCTGGATACCGTGACGTCATCCAGAGGAATGAATGGTATTCACCAGTAGTTCAGTTAAATGTTTATATATTAAACTCCTGGATACCGTGACGTCATCCAGAGGAATGAATGGTATTCACCAGTAGTTCAGTTAAATGTTTATATATTAAACTCCTGGATACCGTGATGTCATCCAGAGGAATGAATGGTATTCACCAGTAGTTCAGTTAAATGTTTATATATTAAACTCCTGGATACCGTGATGTCATCCAGAGGAATGAATGGTATTCACCAGTAGTTCAGTTAAATGTGTCCAAGGACAAAATTACATGTATTTAACATAATTACATGGATTTAACATAATTCCATAGATTTAACATAATTCCATAGATTTAACATAATTCCATAGATTTAACATAATTACATGGATTTAACATAATTCCATAGATTTAACATAATTCCATAGATTTAACATAATTACATGGATTTAAGTATTTTGCTTGTTAGGTAAAGTAACATTCGTACTTTTCTATTAAAAAACAAATATACTTTAAACATTTTAATATATTTTTTTAATGTTATAAGCTCACATAATATAATTTGAAAATATTAAGTATTAAGGTGTATAAGAGAATAAACGTGTTTGAATTAATATTAACATTAATTTATTTATTTCCACAGCTTTCTAAATATGTTTAATTATAAGATAGAACACAGAGTGGCCTCTCCTACCCAGTTCTGGTGTTGGAGATCATTCCACACTCTGTGTTCTACTACCCAGGTCTGGTGTTGGAGATCATTCTACACTCTGTGTTCTACTACCCAGGTCTGGTGTTGGAGATCATTCTACACTCTGTGTTCTACTACCCAGGTCTGGTGTTGGAGAACATTCTACACTCTGTGATCTACTACCCAGGTCTGGTGTTGGAGAACATTCTACACTCTGTGATCTACTACCCAGGTCTGGTGTTGGAGATCATTCTACACTGTGTTCTACTACCCAGGTCTGGTGTTGGAAATCATTCCACACTCTGTGTTCAACTACCCAGGTCTTGGCGGAGGTCATTCTACACTCTGTGGATCTCCTGAGTGTATTTTCTGATGTTTAATCAGAGAACTTGAATGAGAGTATCTCTTGTCACACTGATCACAGCCATAAGGCTTCTCTCCTGTGTGTGTTCTCTGGTGTACTGCCAGGTTGCTTGAGGTAGAACAACTCGTCCCGCAGTCAGAGCAGTGGTAAGGTTTCTCTCCAGTGTGGGTTCTCTTGTGTGATATCAGGTTACTTGAGGTAGTACATCTCTTCCCACAGTCTGGGCAGTGGTAAGGCTTTTCACCAGTGTGGGTTCTCTGATGTACTATCAGTATGTCTAATAAAGCAAAACTCTTCCCACATTCAAAGCAGTGGTGAGGCTTCTCTCCTGTGTGTGTTCTCTGGTGAGATTTTAAATGTGATGATCTAACAAAACCCTTCCCACAGTCAGAGCAGTGGTAAGGTTTTTCTCCTGTGTGTATTCTCTGGTGTACAATCAGGTGACTTGGCTGAGTAAAACTCTTCCCACATTGATCACAGCTATAAGGCTTCTCTCCTGTATGTGTTCTCTGGTGTGTTATCAGATAGCTTGAGGTAGTAAAGCTCAATCCACAGTTGGAGCAGCGATAAGGCTTCTCTCCAGTGTGTATTCTCTTGTGTACAGTCAGGTTTGATGACTGAGTGAATCGCTTCCCGCATTGATCACAGCCATATGGCCTCTCTCCTGTATGTGTTCGCTGGTGTATAATCAGTTCACTTGAGGAGGTTAAACTTTTCCCACAGTCTGAGCAGTGGTAAGGCTTCTCTCCAGTGTGCGTTCGCTGGTGCAGCTTTAAATGCTGTGATGTTGAAAAGGTCCTCTCACAGTCAGAGCAGCGGTAAGGCTTCTCTCCTGTGTGTGTCAACTGGTGTTTTGTCAGGTTCCCTAGTTGAGAAAATCTCTTCAAACAGTCAGTGCAGCTATAAGGTTTCTCTCCTGTATGGATTCTGTGGTGTATTTTAAGTTCTGTTGAAGAGGTGAAACTCTTCCCACAGTCAGAGCAGTGGTGAGGTTTCTTCCCTGTGGATCTCCGCTGGGGTTTCTTGAGGTGTTCTGATTTGGAGAGACTCTTCTCAGCCTCGTCAGCATCATGATGTTGTTGAGGCTCCCCAGAGGATACACGACAGTCACGTCTCTCTCCTGTGTGAACAACAAAGTAAGACAGTCACTGTAGTGAATGTTTAAATGTTTTTACAAACTTTTTTTGACAACTGTCTTCTAACAATCTGATGGTCAAGTGAAGAACAATAGTCATATTTTGTCTTCATTTTTCACATTAGTAGTAATATCTATGACTTTGGTCTTACAATATGTTATTACAGTTGTTGAAACCTTCAGCAGTGATCCAGACGACTTTAGGTCCCCAGTATTACTAATGGTATTATTTTATTATCAGCTTTACTGATTATCAGCTAAACCACAGCCAATAAAAACCACAGCCAATAAAAACCACAGCCAATAAAAACCACAGCCAATAAAAACCACAGCCAATAAAACCACAGCCAATAAAACCACAGCCAATAAAACCACAGCCAATAAAACCACAGCCAATAAAACCACAGCCAATAAAACCACAGCCAATAAAACCACAGCCAATAAAACCACAGCCAATAAAACCACAGCCAATAAAACCACAGCCAATAAAAATCACAGCCAATAAAAACCACAGCAACCACAGCCAATAAAACCACAGCCAATAAAAACCACAGCAACCACAGCCAATAAAACCACAGCCAATAAAAACCACAGCCAATAAAAACCACAGCAACCACAGCCAATAAAACCACAGCCAATAAAAACCACAGCCAATAAAAACCACAGCCAATAAAAACCACAGCCAATAAAACCACAGCCAATAAAACCACAGCCAATAAAACCACAGCCAATAAAACCACAGCCAATAAAAACCACAGCCAATAAAAACCACAGCCAATAAAAACCACAGCCAATAAAAACCACAGCCAATAAAACCACAGCCAATAAAACCACAGCCAATAAAACCACAGCCAATAAAACCACAGCCAATAAAAACCACAGCCAATAAAACCACAGCCAATAAAACCACAGCCAATAAAACCACAGCCAATAAAACCACAGCCAATAAAAATCACAGCAACCACAGCCAATAAAACCACAGCCAATAAAAACCACAGCCAATAAAAACCACAGCAACCACAGCCAATAAAACCACAGCCAATAAAACCCACAGCCAATAAAAACCACAGCCAATAAAAACCACAGCCAATAAAACCACAGCCAATAAAACCACAGCCAATAAAACCACAGCCAATAAAAACCACAGCCAATAAAAACCACAGCCAATAAAAACCACAGCCAATAAAACCACAGCCAATAAAACCACAGCCAATAAAACCACAGCCAATAAAAACCACAGCCAATAAAAACCACAGCCAATAAAAACCACAGCCAATAAAACCAGAGGATCAATTAGGGCTCTAACTCTACCACTTATCTATAACACAGCATCCATGTGTATCTGTGTGTATAGTGCTGTTATGTAATGTGTGTTGGTTTGACATGTCTATGTTTGTGTCTCTGTATTTTTTTAATCTGTTTCTTTTAAATCTGATTCTATGATTCTATATATTCTTTGATTCTTTGATTTTTTTTTTATACCTTTATTTAACTAGGCAAGTCAGTTAAGAACACATTCTTATTTTCAATGACGGCCTAGGAACGCTGGATTAACTGCCTTGTTCAGGGGCGACAGATTTGTACCTTGTCAGCTCGGGGGATCTAATCTTGCAACCTTACAGTTAACTAGTCCAACGCAACAACAACCTGCCTCTCTCTCGTTGCACTCCACAAGGAGACTGCCTGTTACGCGAATGCAGTAAGCCAAGGTAAGTTGCTAGCTAGCATTAAACTTATCTTATAAAAAACAATCAATCAATCAGAATCACTAGTTAACTACACATGGTTGATGATAATACTAGATATTATCTAGCGTGTCCTGCTTTGCATATAATCTGACTGAGCATACAAGCATACAAGTATCTGACTGAGCGGTGGTAGGCAGAAGCAGGTGCGTAAGCATTCATTCAAACAGCATTTTCGTGCGCTTTGCCAGCAGCTCTTTGTTGTGCGTCAAGCATTGCGCTGTTTATGACTTCAAGCCTATCAACTCCCGAGATGAGGCTGGTGTAACCGAAGTGAAATGGCTAGCTAGTTAGCGGGGTGTGCGCTAATAGCGTTTCAAACGTCACTCGCTCTGAGACTTGGAGTGGTTGTTCCCATTGCTCTGCATTGGTAACGCTGCCCCGAGGGTGGCTGTTGTCATTGTGTTTCTGGGTCGAGCCCAGGGAGGAGCGAGGAGAGGTATGGAAGCTATACTGTTACACTGGCAATACTAAAGTGCCTATAAGAACATCCAATAGTCAAAGGTTAATGAAATACTAATGGTATAGAGGGAAATAGTCCTATAATTCCTATAATAACTACAACCTAAAACTTCTTACCTGGGAATATTGAAGACTCATGTTAAAAGGAACCACCAGCTTTCATATGTTCTCATGTTCTGAGCGAGGAATTTAAACGTTAGCTTTCTTACATGGCACATATTGCACTTTTACTTCTCCAACACTTTGATCTTGCATTATTTAAACCAAATTGAACATGTTTCATTATTTATTGGAGGCGAAATTGATTTAATTGATGTATTATATTAAAATAAGTGTTCATTCAGTATTGTTGTAATTGTTATTATCACAACTAAATAAGATTAAAAAATATATATATAAAAAAAGAAATTGGACGATTAATCGGTATCGGCTTTTTTTCTCAGAGGTCCTCCAATAATCGGTATCGGCGTTGAAAAATCATAATCGGTCGACCTCTAGTCCAGGCTGTGCCCAGACAGTCGATTGACTAGAACAGGGAGTAGCTGGAGGGACATCCACTGAGAGAACACCCCCCCTGGCAGAAGACAGCTCAAGGCGATTTTGAAAGTATAAAGTCCCGGACACGAGGGTAAGGCATGCAGGCGCTCCCCGAGAACGATCCTTCTCCTTATTTCTGGTTCCGACACCCCATCCATTTCACCTGGAGTCGAACAACGAGCCATTTCCTGGTTGGAGCTAGTAGAGGGGTACAGTGGTGGAAACTGATCGTAGTCCAGGAAGGACCCATCCTATTGGATGTTTTGACAGGGAAGCATTTAAAGATGCCTAGAGTCTCTTAGAACCCTTATTCGGATCAAAGTGTTCGGTCAAAATTGGTTTCTTTCATCACAGTGCTAGCTGTGCCACCAGAGACTCTGGGTTTGAGCCCAGGCTCTGTCGCAGCTGGCCGCGACCGGGAGGTCCATGGGGCGACGCACAAATTGGCCCAGCGTCGTCCGGGTTAGGGAGGGTTTGGCCAGTAGGGATATCCTTGTCTCTTCGCGCACTAGCGACTCTCCATGCGAGTCCCCAGCAGATTGATACATTTTAATAGCACGCGAGTCCCCAGCAGATTGCTACATTTTAATAGCACGCGAGTCCCCAGCAGATTGATACATTTTAATAGCACGCGAGTCCCCAGCAGATTGATACATTTTAATAGCACGCGAGTCCCCAGCAGATTGATACATTTTAATAGCACGCGAGTCCCCAGCAGATTGCTACATTTTAATAGCACGCGAGTCCCCAGCAGATTGCTACATTTTAATAGCATGCGAGTCCCCAGCAGATTGCTACATTTTAATAGCACGCGAGTCCCCAGCAGATTGCTACATTTTAATAGCACGCGAGTCCCCAGCAGATTGATACATTTTAATAGCACGCGAGTCCCCAGCAGATTGCTACATTTTAATAGCACGCGAGTCCCCAGCAGATTGATACATTTTAATAGCACGCGAGTCCCCAGCAGATTGATACATTTTAATAGCACGCGAGTCCCCAGCAGATTGGTGTACAGTCAACCAACCAACCAGCTGGCTGGGAGAGTGGGGTGTACATTCAACCAACCAACCAGCTGGCTGGGTGGTGTGTACATTCAGCCAATCAGCTGGCTGGGAGAGTGGGGTGTACAGTCAACCAACCAACCAACCGGCTGGGTGGGGTGTACATTCAACCAACCAACCAGGTGGCTGGGAGAGTGGGGTGTACAGTCAACCAACCAACCGGCTGGGAGAGTGGGGTGTACAGTCAACCAACCAGCCAGCTGGCTGGGAGAGTGGGGTGTACAGTCAACCAACCAACCAGCTGGCTGGGAGAGTGGGGTGCACAGTCAACCAACCAACCGGCTGGGAGAGTGGGGTGTACAGTCAACCAACCAACCGGCTGAGTGGGGTGTACAGTCAACCAACCAACCGGCTGAGTGGGGTGTACAGTCAACCAACCAACCAGCTGGCTGGGTGGTGTGTACATTCAGCCAATCAGCTGGCTGGGAGAGTGGGGTGTACAGTCAACCAACCAGATGGCTGGGAGAGTGGGGCGTACAGTCAACCAACCAGATGGCTGGGAGAGTGGGGTGTACAGTCAACCAACCAGATGGCTGGGAGAGTGGGGTGTACAGTCAACCAACCAACCAGCTGGCTGGGAGAGTGGGGTGCACAGTCAACCAACCAACCGGCTGAGTGGGGTGTACAGTCAACCAACCAACCGGCTGAGTGGGGTGTACAGTCAACCAACCAACCAGCTGGCTGGGTGGTGTGTACATTCAGCCAATCAGCTGGCTGGGAGAGTGGGGTGTACAGTCAACCAACCAGATGGCTGGGAGAGTGGGGCGTACAGTCAACCAACCAGATGGCTGGGAGAGTGGGGTGTACAGTCAACCAACCAGATGGCTGGGAGAGTGGGGTGTACATTCAACCAACCAGCTGGCTGGGAGAGTGGAGTGTACATTCAACCATCTACTATGTCATGTTTCATGTTCTGTGTGAACCAACCAACCAGATGGCTGGGAGAGTGGAGTGTACATAGAACCAACCAACCATCTGGCTGGGAGAGTGGAGTCAACCATCTATTATGTCATGTTTCATGTTCTCTGTGAACCAACCAACCATCTGGCTGGGAGAGTGGAGTCAACCATCTATTATGTCATGTTTCATGTTCTCTGTGAACCAACCAACCAGCTGGCTGGGAGAGTGGAGTCAACCATCTATTATGTCATGTTTCATGTTCTCTGTGAACCAACCAACCAGCTGGCTGGGAGAGTGGAGTCAACCATCTATTATGTCATGTTTCATGTTCTCTGTGAACCAACCAACCAGCTGGCTGGGAGAGTGGAGTCAACCATCTATTATGTCATGTTTCATGTTCTCTGTGAACCAACCAACCAGCTGGCTGGGAGAGTGGAGTCAACCATCTATTATGTCATGTTTCATGTTCTCTGTGAACCAACCAACCAGCTGGCTGGGAGAGTGGAGTCAACCATCTATTATGTCATGTTTCATGTTCTCTGTGAACCAACCAACCAGCTGGCTGGGAGAGTGGAGTCAACCATCTATTATGTCATGTTTCATGTTCTCTGTGAACCAACCAACCAGCTGGCTGGGAGAGTGGAGTCAACCATCTATTATGTCATGTTTCATGTTCTCTGTGAACCAACCAACCAGCTGGCTGGGAGAGTGGAGTCAACCATCTATTATGTCATGTTTCATGTTCTCTGTGAACCAACCAACCAGCTGGCTGGGAGAGTGGAGTCAACCATCTATTATGTCATGTTTCATGTTCTCTGTGAACCAACCAACCAGCTGGCTGGGAGAGTGGAGTCAACCATCTATTATGTCATGTTTCATGTTCTCTGTGAACCAACCAACCAGCTGGCTGGGAGAGTGGAGTCAACCATCTATTATGTCATGTTTCATGTTCTCTGTGAACCAACCAACCAGCTGGCTGGGAGAGTGGAGTCAACCATCTATTATGTCATGTTTCATGTTCTGAACCCCAGGAAGAGTTTAGCTGAGGTTTCCACAACAGTTCATGGTTATAAACATCCTTATAAAATATCCAACAAGATATGTGACAAATTAGTCTATAAACCATGTGAGGGCTTGAATCAGTTTTGATTAGAGGGTTCCCTGGTGTGATTGGTGCACAGACGGCCCCTGCATTAACACCAGGGGGCCCTCTGAATACCAGGATACCTACATTAATACCAGGGGGCCCTCCGAATACCAGACGGCACCTGCATTCACATCAGGGGGCCCTCCGAATACCAGACGGCAACTGCATTAACCTGCATTAACACCAGGGTGCCTACATTAACACCAGGGCGCCTACATTAACACCAGGGCGCCTACATTAACACCAGGGCGCCTACATTAACACCAGGGCGCCTACATTAACACCAGGGCGCCTACATTAACACCAGGGCGCCTACATTAACACCAGGGTGCCTACATTAACACCAGGGTGCCTACATTAACACCAGGGCGCCTACATTAACACCAGGGCGCCTACATTAACACCAGGGTGCCTACATTAACACCAGGGTGCCCACATTAACCAGAAAGGCCAGCAAAGCTTTCAGCTCTTAGGGGACTCGGCATATCAGACAGACAGCTCGGTGCATTCAACATGACAATACCTCTCATAAATAAAAGTAGTGATGAAGTCAATCTCTCCTCCACTTTGAGCCAGGAGAGATTGACATGTATAGTATTAATATCAGCTCTCTGTGTTCATCCAAGGGCCAGCCGTGCTGCTCTGTTCTGAGCCAATTGGCCCTTGGAGTCCCTCTTTGTGGCATCCGACTGAACAGTAGTCTAGGTGTGACAAAACTAGGGCCTGTAAGGACCTGCCTTGTTGATAGTGCTGTTAAGAAGTTAGAAACTAGGACCTGCCTTGTTGATAGTGTTGTTAAGAAGGTAGAAACTAGGGCCTGTAGGACCTGCCTTGTTGATAGTGTTGTTAAGAAGGTAGAAACCAGGGCCTGTAGGACCTGCCTTGTTGATAGTGCTGTTAAGAAGGTAGAAACTAGGACCAGCCTTGTTGATAGTGTTGTTAAGAAGGTAGAAACTAGGGCATGTAGGACCTGCCTTGTTGATAGTGTTGTTAAAAAGGTAGAAACTAGGGCCTGTAGGACCTGCCTTGTTGATAGTGTTGTTAAGAAGGTAGAAACCAGGGCCTGTAGGACCTGCCTTGTTGATAGTGCTGTTAAGAAGGTAGAAACTAGGACCAGCCTTGTTGATAGTGTTGTTAAGAAGGTAGAAACTAGGGCATGTAGGACCTGCCTTGTTGATAGTGTTGTTAAAAAGGTAGAAACTAGGGCCTGTAGGACCTGCCTTGTTGATAGTGTTGTTAAAAAGGTAGAAACTAGGGTCTGTAGGACCTGCCTTGTTGATAGTGTTGTTAAAAAGGTAGAAACTAGGGCCTGTAGGACCTGCCTTGTTGATAATGTTGTTAAGAAGGTAGAAACTAGGGCCTGTAGGACCTGCCTTGTTGATAGTGCTGTTAAGAAGGTAGAAACTAGGGCCTGTAGGACCTGCCTTGTTGATAGTGTTGTTAAGAAGGTAGAAACTAGGGCCTGTAGGACCTGCCTTGTTGATAGTGTTGTTAAGAAGGTAGAAACTAGGGCCTGTAGGACCAACCTTGTTGATAGTGTTGTTAAGAAGGTAGAAACTAGGGCCTGTAGGACCTGCCTTGTTGATAGTATTGTTAAGAAGGTAGAAACTAGGGCCTGTAGGACCTGCCTTGTTGATAGTGCTGTTAAGAAGGTAGAAACTAGGGCCTGTAGGACCTGCCTTGTTGATAGTGTTGTTAAGAAGGTAGAAACTAGGGCCTGTAGGACCTGCCTTGTTGATAGTGTTGTTAAGAAGGTAGAAACTAGGGCCTGTAGGACCTGCCTTGTTGATAGTGTTGTTAAGAAGGTAGAAACCAGGGCCTGTAGGACCTGCCTTGTTGATAGTGCTGTTAAGAAGGTAGAAACTAGGGCATGTAGGACCTGCCTTGTTGATAGTGTTGTTAAGAAGGTAGAAACTAGGGCCTGTAGGACCTGCCTTGTTGATAGTGTTGTTAAGAAGGTAGAAACTAGGGCCTGTAGGACCTGCCTTGTTGATAGTGTTAAGAAGGTAGAAACTAGGGCCTGTAGTACCTGCCTTGTTGATAGTGTTGTTAAGAAGGTAGAAACTAGGGCCTGTATGACCTGCCTTGTTGATAGTGTTGTTAAGAAGGTAGAAACCAGGGCCTGTAGGACCTGCCTTGTTGATAGTGCTGTTAAGAAGGTAGAAACTAGGGCCTGTAGGACCTGCCTTGTTGATAGTGCTGTTAAGAAGGTAGAAACTAGGGCCTGTAGGACCTGCCTTGTTGATAGTGTTGTTAAGAAGGTAGAAACTAGGACCTGCCTTGTGGATAGTGTTGTTAAGAAGGTAGAAACTAGGGCCTGTAGGACCTGCCCTGTTGATAGTGTTGTTAAGAAGGTAGAAACCAGGGCCTGTAGGACCTGCCTTGTTGATAGTGCTGTTAAGAAGGTAGAAACTAGGGCCTGTAGGACCTGCCTTGTTGATAGTGTTGTTAAGAAGGTAGAAACTAGGACCTGCCTTGTGGATAGTGTTGTTAAGAAGGTAGAAACTAGGGCCTGTAGGACCTGCCTTGTTGATAGTGTTGTTAAGAAGGTAGAAACTAGGGCCTGTAAGGACCTGCCTTGTTGATAGTGTTGTTAAGAAGGTAGAAACTAGGGCCTGTATGACCTGCCTTGTTGATAGTGCTGTTAAGAAGGTAGAAACTAGGCCTGTAGGACCTGCCTTGTTGATAGTGTTGTTAAGAAGGCAGAAACTAGGGCCTGTAGGACCTGCCTTGTTGATAGTGTTGTTAAGAAGGTAGAAACTAGGGCCTGTAGGACCTGCCTTGTTGATAGTGTTGTTAAGAAGGTAGAAACTAGGACCTGTAGGACCTGCCTTGTTGATAGTGCTGTTGAGAAGGTATAAACTAGGGCCTGTAGGACCTGCCTTGTTGATAGTGTTGTTAAGAAGGTAGAAACTAGGGCCTGTAGGACCTGCCTTGTTGATAGTGTTGTTAAGAAGGTAGAAACTAGGGCCTGTAGGACCTGCCTTGTTTATAGTGTTGTTAAGAAGGTAGAAACTAGGGCCTGTAGGACCTGCCTTGTTGATAGTGCTGTTAAGAAGGTAGAAACTAGGGCCTGTAGGACCTGCCTTGTTGATAGTGCTGTTAAGAAGGTAGAAACTAGGGCCTGTAGGACCTGCCTTGTTGATAGTGCTGTTAAGAAGGTAGAAACTAGGGCCTGTAGGACCTGCCTTGTTGATAGTGTTGTTAAGAAGGTAGAAACTAGGGCCTGTAGGATCTGCCTTGTTGATTGTGTTGTTAAGAAGGTAGAAACTAGGGCCTGTAGGACCTGCCTTGTTGATAGTGTTGTTAAGAAGGTAGAAACCAGGGCCTGTAGGACCTGCCTTGTTGATAGTGTTAAGAAGGTAGAAACTAGGGCCTCTAGGACCTGCCTTGTTGATAGTGTTGTTAAGAAGGTAGAAACTAGGGCCTGTAGGACCTGCCTTGTTGATAGTGTTGTTAAGAAGGTAGAAACTAGGGCCTGTAGGACCTGCCTTGTTGATAGTGTTGTTAAGAAGGTAGAAACTAGGGCCTGTAGGACCTGCCTTGTTGATAGTGTTGTTAAGAAGGTAGAGCAGCACTTTATTATAGACAGACTCCTCCCCATCTTAGCTACTGTTGTATCAATATGTTTTGACCATGATAATTACAATACAGGGTCACTCCAAGCAATTTAGTCACCTCAACTTGCTCAATGTTCACATTATTCATTACGAGATGTTGTTGAGGTTTAGGGTTTAATGAATCATTTGGCCCAAATACAATTATTTTAGTTGTATAAATATTTAGGTCTAACTTATTCCTTATTTTAGTTGTATAAATATTTAGGTCTAACTTATTCCTTATTTTAGTTGTATAAATATTTAGGTCTAACTTATTCCTTATTTTAGTTGTATAAATATTTAGGTCTAACTTATTCCTTATTGTAGTTGTATAAATATTTAGGTCTAACTTATTCCTTATTTTAGTTGTATAAATATTTAGGTCTAACTTATTCCTTATTGTAGTTGTATAAATATTTAGGGCTAACTTATTCCTTATTTTAGTTGTATAAATATTTAGGTCTAACTTATTCCTTATTTTAGTTGTATAAATATTTAGGGCTAACTTATTCCTTATTTTAGTTGTATAAATATTTAGGTCTAACTTATTCCTTATTTTAGTTGTATAAATATTTAGGGCTAACTTATTCCTTGCCACCCACTCTGAAACTAATTGCATCTCTTTGTTAAGTGTTGCAGTCATTTCAAATCGCTGTAGTAGCTGACGAGTTATGGGTGCAAGGACTGACCATCCATGACATCAAAACGACAGTTTCAACCATGTTAACATTTACTTTGTTTACAGACACTGGAGTAAAAAGGAGCATCTATTTTAAGTCCTGATGGGGAACCACAGCTGAACTTAGGTCACGGGGCATTTCTAAGTTATATTCTTCAAGAATCAATGACATCATTCATTTATAGTCCAAATATGGATGTAGGAACTGCAGATTGACCTTTAAAATCATACATCAGTTAAACTGCAGAGTACCTCCGTTTTTAAGATAGTACTTACCAGTGTTAATCAGATCTCCTGTCTCTGCCTCCTCCTCTTCATCCTCCTCCTCTTTCACTCTGATCGGGTCTTCCTCTTCTTTCACTGAAACGTCTTTCTCTTCTTCTTTCACTGTAACAGCCTCAGCCTCTACTTCTTGTTTTATGGTAACATCCTCCTCTTCCTCCTCCTCTTTCACAACAACTTCTTTCTCCGTCCAGCAGACCTCCTCCTCCTCTTCCTCTTCTTTAACAAGAGCGAAGCTAAGTGAGCTCATATCGGGGATTAGCTAGGCTATTGCTAACTTAACGAGCCAGTCGGCAAAACAACAAAACGTAAATATGAAATTAAAATAGGGGTAACAAGTAAACACGACAGAATGGTGTTTTAAACACAGTGGCTAATAAATCTCTGTAAAGAGCTTTATTATGTCGGCTATATCGGACAGATGTGTCTAACTGTTGTTTGAAGAAGCGCCCCCCGTCCATTATATTATACGTCACTCTGACACCTTCAAGACCTACGTCGCCATCTGTTGACTGAAGTGGGTAACGCAGTTGAGGGAAAAGTGTATTTTATTTTTTTGACAAATTTCATAACGTTACCCCCCTCAATCCCTCCCTCTTTCCTCTGACCCTCTCTACCACGTTTTTCTGACCCTCTCCCACTTTTTCTGACCCTCTCTCCCTCTTTCTGACCCCCTCTCTCTCTCCCTATGTAATGTGCACAACACACCAACGCAGTCGACTCATAGCAGTAACAAAACAAAACAAAAGTATATTTAAAAAAAAAATAATAATAATAATTAATAATCGATTGATCCACACAATAATACCAAAGTCAATATCAGCATGTGAAGTAGCTAGTTATCTCTAAAATTGCCCTAAACAAACTGCGCTATCAAAACAGGTATCTACAATCTCACCATGAGAGAGAGGTATTGGCATGTTGAATGCACCGAGCTGTCTGTCCTAACTACTGGCACACAGCTCGGACACCCATGCATACCCCACAAGACATGCCACAAGAGGTCTCTTCACAGTCCCCAAGTCCAGAACAGACTATGGGAGGCACGTAAAGATGAACTGAGCAAAGTAGAGAGAGAGAGAGATCGTTGATGAAAACCTGCTCCAGAGAGCCTAGGACCTCAGACTGGAGCGAAGGTTCACCTTCCGACAGGACAACGACCCCTAAGCACACAGCCAAGACAACGCAGGAGTGGCTTCGGGGACAAGTCTCTGAATGTCCTTCAGTGTCGCAGCCAGAGCCCGAACATGAACCTGATCTGACAGCTCTGGAGAGACCTGAAAATAGCTGTGCAGCGATGCTCCCCATCCAACCTGACAGAGCTTGAGAGGATCTGCAGAGAAGAATGGGAGAAACTCCCCAAATACAGGTGTGCCAAGCTTGTAGTGTCATACCCAAGAAGACTCTAGGCTTTAATCACTGCCAAAGGGGATTCAACAAAGTACTGAGTAAAGGGTCTGAATACTTATGTAAATGTGATATTTAATTTTTTATTTGATAAATTAGCAACAAAAAAAATTACAACTGTTTTTGCTTTGTCATTATGGGGTATTGTGATGTCATTATGGGGTATTGTGATGTCATTATGGGGTAGTGTGATGTCATTCTGGGGTATCGTGATGTCATTGTGGGGTATTGTGATGTCATTATGTAGTATTGTGATGTCATTATGTTTTTTTTGTGTAGATTGATGAGGAAAATAACTATTTAATTTATGTGTGAGAGTGTGTGGCGTCAATATGCATGTGTGTGTGGAGTGTCAGTATGTGTTTCTGTGTGTGGAATGTCAGTATGTGTGTGTGAGTAGAGTCCAGTGTCCAGTGTGTGGGTAGAGTTCATTTGGTGCATTGGTAACGCATGCCGTGTAATAGCAGAGAGAACAGTCTTTGGCTTGGGTGGCTTTGAAAATGCGGGGGCCATTGCTCTGACACCACCTGGTATAGAGATCCTGGATAACAGGGGGCTCGTCCCCAGTGATGTACTGGGCCGTACCCACTACCCTCTGACACCACCTGGTATAGAGGTCCTGGATGGCAGGGGGCTCGTCCCCAGTGGTGTACTGGGCCGTACCACTTCCCTCTGACACCACCTGGTATAGAGATCCTGGATTGCAGGGGGCTTGTCCTCAGTGGTGTACTGGGCCGTACCCACTTCCCTCTGACACCACCTGGTATAGAGATCCTGGATGGCAGGGGGCTCGTCCCCAGTAAAGTACTGGGCAATACGCACTACGCTCTGTAGCGCCTTGTGGACGGATGCCAAGCAGTTGCCATACCAGGCGGTGATGCAGCCAGTCAAGATTCTCTCGATGGTGCAGCTGTAGAATGTTTTTGATTATCTGAGGGCCCATGCCAAATGATGATCAGGGTGGTTGTTACCTACCCTTACCACTTGGGGGCGACATGTCAGAAAGTCCAGGATCCAGTTGCAGAGGGAGGTGTTTAGTCCCAGGGTCCTTAGCTTAGTGATGAGCTTTGAGGGCACTATGGTGTTGAACGCTGAGCTGTAGCCAATGAACAACATTCTCACATAGTTGGTCCTTTTGTCCAGGTGGGAAAGGCCAGTGTGGATCTGTTGGGACGGTATGCGAATTGGAGTGGGTAAAAAGTGACTGGGATGATGGTGTCTCCTAATTGAGCAGTATGACGGCTGCGTGGTCCCATGGTGTTTATACTTGCATACTATTGTTTGTAAAGATGAACGTGGTACCTTCAGGCGTTTGGAAACTGCTCCCAGGGATGAACCAGACAGATTTTTTTTCTGAGGTATTGTCTGATTTATTTTGATTTTCCCATGATGTCAAGTAGAGAGGCACTGAGTTTGAAGGTAGGCCTTGAAATACATCCACAGGTACACCTCCAATTGACTCAAATAATGTCAATTAGCCTATCAGAAGCTTCTAAAGCCATGACATCATTTTCAGGAATTTTCCAAGCTGTTTAAAGGCAGAGTCAACTTAGTGTATGTAAACTTCTGACCCACTGGAATAGTGACACAGTGAAATAATCTGTCTGTAAACAATTGTTGGAAAAATTACTTGTGTCATGCACAAAAGTAGATGTCCGATTTGCCAAAACTATAGTTTGTGAACACGAAATTTGTGGAGTGGTTGAAATGAATGAGTTTTAATGACTCCAACCTCAGTGTATGTAAACTCCTGACTTCAACTGTATGAAGCCATTGACTGATTTGATAAACTCCTCAAAGCCAACAAACATCATTACCTGTTCTGTCATCTGTTTCTGTCCCATTAAAACACTCATTACCTGCTCTGTCATCTGTTCCTGTCCCATTAAAACACTCATTACCTGCTCTGTCATCTGTTCCTGTCCCATTAAAACACTCATTACCTGCTCTGTCATCTGTTCCTGTCCCATTAGAACACTCATTACCTGCTCTGTCATCTGTTCCTGTCCCATTAAAACACTCATTACCTGCTCTGTCATCTGTTCCTGTCCCATTAAAACACTCATTACCTGCTCTGTCATCTGTTCCTGTCCCATTAAAACACTCATTACCTGCTCTGTCATCTGTTCCTGTCCCATTAAAACACTCATTACCTGCTCTGTCATCTGTTCCTGTCCCATTAAAACACTCATTGCCTGCTCTGTCATCTGTTCCTGTCCCATTAAAACACTCATTACCTGCTCTGTCATCTGTTCCTGTCCCATTAAAACACTCATTACCTGCTCTGTCATCTGTTCCTGTCCCATTAAAACACTCATTACCTGCTCTGTCATCTGTTCCTGTCCCATTAAAACACTCATTACCTGCTCTGTCATCTGTTCCTGTCCCATTAAAACACTCATTACCTGCTCTGTCATCTGTTCCTGTCCCATTAAAACACTCATTACCTGCTCTGTCATCTGTTCCTGTCCCATTAAAACACTCATTACCTGCTCTGTCATCTGTTCCTGTCCCATTAAAACACTCATTACCTGCTCTGTCATCTGTTCCTGTCCCATTAAAACACTCATTACCTGCTCTGTCATCTGTTCCTGTCCCATTAAAACACTCATTACCTGCTCTGTCATCTGTTCCTGTCCCATTAAAACACTCATTACCTGCTCTGTCATCTGTTCCTGTCCCATTAAAACACTCATTACCTGCTCTGTCATCTGTTCCTGTCCCATTAGAACACTCATTACCTGCTCTGTCATCTGTTCCTGTCCCATTAAAACACTCATTACCTGCTCTGTCATCTGTTCCTGTCCCATTAAAACACTCATTACCTGCTCTGTCATCTGTTCCTGTCCCATTAAAACACTCATTACCTGCTCTGTCATCTGTTCCTGTCCCATTAAAACACTCATTACCTGCTCTGTCATCTGTTCCTGTCCCATTAGAACACTCATTACCTGCTCTGTCATCTGTTCCTGTCCCATTAGAACACTCATTACCTGCTCTGTCATCTGTTCCTGTCCCATTAAAACACTCATTACCTGCTCTGTCATCTGTTCCTGTCCCATTAAAACACTCATTACCTGCTCTGTCATCTGTTCCTGTCCCATTAAAACACTCATTACCTGCTCTGTCATCTGTTCCTGTCCCATTAAAACACTCATTACCTGCTCTGTCATCTGTTCCTGTCCCATTAAAACACTCATTACCTGCTCTGTCATCTGTTCCTGTCCCATTAAAACACTCATTACCTGCTCTGTCATCTGTTCCTGTCCCATTAAAACACTCATTACCTGCTCTGTCATCTGTTCCTGTCCCATTAGAACACTCATTACCTGCTCTGTCATCTGTTCCTGTCCCATTAAAACACTCATTACCTGCTCTGTCATCTGTTCCTGTCCCATTAAAACACTCATTACCTGCTCTGTCATCTGTTCCTGTCCCATTAAAACACTCATTACCTGCTCTGTCATCTGTTCCTGTCCCATTAAAACACTCATTACCTGCTCTGTCATCTGTTCCTGTCCCATTAGAACACTCATTACCTGCTCTGTCATCTGTTCCTGTCCCATTAGAACACTCATTACCTGCTCTGTCATCTGTTCCTGTCCCATTAAAACACTCATTACCTGCTCTGTCATCTGTTCCTGTCCCATTAAAACACTCATTACCTGCTCTGTCATCTGTTCCTGTCCCATTAAAACACTCATTACCTGCTCTGTCATCTGTTCCTGTCCCATTAAAACACTCATTACCTGCTCTGTCATCTGTTCCTGTCCCATTAAAACACTCATTACCTGCTCTGTCATCTGTTCCTGTCCCATTAGAACACTCATTACCTGCTCTGTCATCTGTTCCTGTCCCATTAAAACACTCATTACCTGCTCTGTCATCTGTTCCTGTCCCATTAAAACACTCATTACCTGCTCTGTCATCTGTTCCTGTCCCATTAAAACACTCATTACCTGCTCTGTCATCTGTTCCTGTCCCATTAAAACACTCATTACCTGCTCTGTCATCTGTTCCTGTCCCATTAAAACACTCATTACCTGCTCTGTCATCTGTTCCTGTCCCATTAAAACACTCATTACCTGCTCTGTCATCTGTTCCTGTCCCATTAGAACACTCATTACCTGCTCTGTCATCTGTTCCTGTCCCATTAGAACACTCATTACCTGCTCTGTCATCTGTTCCTGTCCCATTAAAACACTCATTACCTGCTCTGTCATCTGTTCCTGTCCCATTAAAACACTCATTACCTGCTCTGTCATCTGTTCCTGTCCCATTAAAACACTCATTACCTGCTCTGTCATCTGTTCCTGTCCCATTAAAACACTCATTACCTGCTCTGTCATCTGTTCCTGTCCCATTAAAACACTCATTACCTGCTCTGTCATCTGTTCCTGTCCCATTAGAACACTCATTACCTGCTCTGTCATCTGTTCCTGTCCCATTAAAACACTCATTACCTGCTCTGTCATCTGTTCCTGTCCCATTAAAACACTCATTACCTGCTCTGTCATCTGTTCCTGTCCCATTAAAACACTCATTACCTGCTCTGTCATCTGTTCCTGTCCCATTAAAACACTCATTACCTGCTCTGTCATCTGTTCCTGTCCCATTAAAACACTCATTACCTGCTCTGTCATCTGTTCCTGTCCCATTAAAACACTCATTACCTGCTCTGTCATCTGTTCCTGTCCCATTAAAACACTCATTACCTGCTCTGTCATCTGTTCCTGTCCCATTAAAACACTCATTACCTGCTCTGTCATCTGTTCCTGTCCCATTAAAACACTCATTACCTGCTCTGTCATCTGTTCCTGTCCCATTAAAACATCATTACCTGCTCTGTCATCTGTTCCTGTCCCATTAAAACATCATTACCTGCTCTGTCATCTGTTCCTGTCCCATTAAAACACTCATTACCTGCTCTGTCATCTGTTCCTGTCCATTAAAACACTCATTACCTGCTCTGTCATCTGTTCCTGTCCCATTAAAACATCATTACCTGCTCTGTCATCTGTTCCTGTCCCATTAAAACACTCATTACCTGCTCTGTCATCTGTTCCTGTCCCATTAAAACACTCATTACCTGCCCTGTCATCTGTTCCTGTCCCATTAAAACACTCATTTCCTGCTCTGTCATCTGTTCCTGTCCCATTAAAACACTCATTACCTGCTCTGTCATCTGTTCCTGTCCCATTAAAACACTCATTACCTGCTCTGTCATCTGTTCCTGTCCCATTAAAACACTCATTACCTGCTCTGTCATCTGTTCCTGTCCCAGTAAAAGCTAACAGCCTCCTGCTCACCGTTTAAACTGTTAATTAAAACAGAGCAGCGCGCCTCTTGTGGCGATCACTGTAGTCCGCCTGTCTCTCCCCCCCCCTCCCCCACACACACCACAGGAAACGCCGGGAGGACTCATGTTGGCTCTACCTTAGTACTACCGCCACCTCTCTCTCTCTCTCTCTCTGCCTCTCTCGCTTTCACACACACACAGACACACACACGCAGAGCACCTCCATGCACACAGACACAAACACGCCCCGTGCGTCTCATTTACAGGCTGTCTTTCCCGCTGACAACACTCCGGTTTCCGTTGGAGAGGGACAGAGAGAGAGTGGAAAAAATGGGGCGGGGAATTCCAGCCTTGTTCACTTCTCTTCTCTGGGATGGTCGGGAGACTCGGCTGGGAGGAGAAAAGTGAGAGGGGGGGGAAAGTGAAATCAAGGTTTTCTCTTGTCTTGGTTTTGTCAGCGAGTGTTTGGGCAGATTGAGGACTGGTAACGATTACGCAGCGCACAGCTCTCTCCTGACCTCAGCTGTCTGGATGGAATTATTGGACCGACTGTCACTGAGATGTGTACAGACACAAGATGCGGCGGCTACACATCTCTTGGTCGGGGATGGGACTTCTACTTCTCTTCATTTTCACCACAGGTAAGACATGACATATATTTTGTCTTTATATACATTTATTTGACAATTGTGTCAGACAATAGGTGTGTGGATAGTCCTGATCTGAACCCTGGAAGCAGTGAGAAAGGATTTAGGTATTTAAACCCTAAAATGTTACGTTTTAAAAAAAAATCTTTAGATTGTTGACCAAAATGCTGTTTCTGTACAGTAGGTCTGATGACTGGGGCTCCACATAGTTAATTTGTGTTGTTCATAGACAACATTTTTTGTCTGAGAGTTGAGTACAGTATGAGAGTGGGTTACTGTATCTACCTCTATATGCTGAGGAATGTGGCTGATGTTTATAGCGCCTGGCCTGTTAAACCAAACTAATTAGGTTACAGGAGAGGCCAGAGGAGGGTCGGTTTTCTTTCTGTTGTTGTTGTTGTTTAACCTTTATTTAACAAAGTCAATTAAGAACCAATTCTTATTTATAATGACGGTCTAGAAACCGTGGGTTAACGGTCTTGTTGAGGGGAATTCGATCTAGCAACCTTTCGGTTACTAGTCCAACGCTCTAATCACTAGGCTACTTGCCAATCCTATTTTTTTGTTTGTTGGGGGGAGGTGGCGGAGTATTTTTTTAAATGTACCTTTATTTAACTAGGCTTGTTCATGGGCAGAACGACAGATTTGTACCTTGTCAGCTCGGGGATTTGAACTTGCAACCTTTATGGAATGTCCCCTTTTATTGTCCTAGACAGGTTATAACAGGTATGGAATGTCCCTGTTTATTGTCCTAGACAGGTTATAACAGGTATGGAACGTCCCTGTTTATTGTCCTAGACAGGTTATAACAGGTATGGAATGTCCCTGTTTATTGTCCTAGACAGGTTATAACAGGTATGGAACGTCCCTGTTTATTGTCCTAGACAGGGTATAACAGGTATGGAACGTGCCTGTTTATTGTCCTAGACAGGTTATAACAGGTATGGAACGTCCCTGTTTATTGTCCTAGACAGGTTATAACAGGTATGGAACGTCCCTGTTTATTGTCCTAGACAGGTTATAACAGGTATGGAACGTCCCTGTTTATTGTCCTAGACAGGTTATAACAGGTATGGAACGTCCCTGTTTATTGTCCTAGACAGGTTATAACAGGTATGGAACGTCCCTGTTTATTGTCCTAGACAGGGTATAACAGGTATGGAACGTGCCTGTTTATTGTCCTAGACAGGTTATAACAGGTATGGAACGTCCCTGTTTATTGTCCTAGACAGGTTATAACAGGTATGGAACGTCCCTGTTTATTGTCCTAGACAGGTTATAACAGGTATGGAACGTCCCTG
>NW_022263834.1:37500-41616 GCF_002021735.2 Oncorhynchus kisutch
CCTCTGGCCTGTCCCCCTCTCCTCCCCTCTCCACCATCAGCTCCACACACAGACCCAGAGTCTTCATCCTGCCTGATCGGCCTGCTACCATCAAAGGTAGGAGACCGAGTGTGTGTGTGTGTTTTAACACAGACCCAGAGTCAACATCCTGCCTGATCGGCCTGCTACCATCAAAGGTAGGAGACTGAGTGTGTGTGTGTGTTTTAACACAGACCCAGAGTCAACATCCTGCCTGATCGGCCTGCTACCATCAAAGGTAGGAGACCGAGTGTGTGTGTGTTTAACACAGACCCAGAGTCAACATCCTGCCTGATCGGCCTGCTACCATCAAAGGTAGGAGACCGAGTGTGTGTGTTGTTTGTGTGTGTGTATTAACAGTGTGTGTGTGTGTGTTGACAGTGTGTGTGTGTGTGTGTGTGTGTGTGTGTGTGTGTGTGTGTGTGTGTGTGTGTGTGTGTGTGTGTGTGTGTATTAACAGTGTGCAGTCTGCGGTGTGTGTGTGTGTGTGTGTGTGTGTGTGTGTGTCTGCAGTGTGTGTGTGTATTAACAGTGTGCAGTCTGCGGTGTGTGTGTGTGTGTGTGTGTGTATTAACAGTGTGTGTGTGTGTGTGTGTTGACAGTGTGTGTGTGTGTGTGTGTGTGTGTGTGTGTGTGTGTCTGCGGTGTGTGTGTGTGTGTATTAACAGTGTGTGTGTGTGTGTATTAACAGTGTGAGTGTGTGTGTGTGTGTGTGTATTAACAGTGTGTGTGTGTGTGTGTGTGTATTAACAGTGTGTGTGTGTATATTAACAGTGTGTGTGTGTATATTAACAGTGTGTGTGTGTTTATGTGTGTGTATTAACAGTGTGTGTGTGTGTGTGTGTGGTGTGTGTGTGTGTGTATTAACAGTGTGTGTGTGTGTGTATTAACAGTGTGTGTGTGTGTATATTAACAGTGTGTGTGTGTGTGTATATTAACAGTGTGTGTGTGTATATTAACAGTGTGTGTGTGTATATTAACAGTGTGTGTGTGTTTATGTGTGTGTATTAACAGTGTGTGTGTGTGTGGTGTGTGGTGTGTGTGTGTGTGTGTGGTATTAAAGTGTGTGTGTGTATTAACAGTGTGTGTGTGTGTGTATTAACAGTGTGTGTGTGTGTATATTAACAGTGTGTGTGTGTATATTAACAGTGTGTGTGTGTATATTAACAGTTTGTGTGTGTCTCCCAGAAGAGTCCATTGAGTTGCTGCTGCAGGTGATTCTGGAGGAGAGCAGCTCTGACCCGACCAGCAGTCTAGAGGACGACACTATATCCTGGGTACACACACACACACACACACACACACACACTAGTTAACAGGATATTATCCACACCAGTCTGTAGTAGTTAACAGGATATTATCCACACCAGTCTGTAGTAGTTAACAGGATATTATCCCACCAGTCTGTTAACAGGTTATTATCCACACCAGTCTGTAGTAGTTAACAGGATATTATCCACACCAGTCTGTAGTAGTTAACAGGATATTATCCACACCAGTCTGTAGTAGTTAACAGGTTATTATCCACACCAGTCTGTTAACAGGTTATTATCCACACCAGTCTGTTAACAGGTTATTATCCACACCAGTCTGTAGTAGTTAACAGGATATTATCCACACCAGTCTGTAGTAGTTAACAGGTTATTATCCACACCAGTCTGTTAACAGGTTATTATCCACACCAGTCTGTAGTAAGTTAACAGGTTATTATCCACACCAGTCTGTAGTAGTTAACAGGTTATTATCCACACCAGTCTGTAGTAGTTAACAGGTTATTATCCCACACCAGTCTGTTAACAGGTTATTATCCACACCAGCTCTGTTAACAGGTTATTATCCACACCAGTCTGTTAACAGGATATTATCCACACCAGTCTGTTAACAGGTTATTATCCACACCATCTGTAGTAGTTAACAGGTTAATATACACCCAGTCTGTAGTAGTTAACAGGTTAATATACACACCAGTCTGTAGTAGTTTAACAGGTTATTATCCACACCAGTCCTGTAGTAGTTAACAGGTTATTATCCACACCAGTCTGTTAACAGGTTATTATCCACACCAGTCTGTTAACAGGATATTATCCACACCAGTCTGTTAACAGGTTATTATCCACACCAGTCTGTTAACAGGTTATTATCCACACCAGTCTGTTAACAGGTTAATATACACACCAGTCTGTAGTAGTTAACAGGTTATTATCCACACCAGTCTGTAGTAGTTAACAGGTTATTATCCACACCAGTCTGTTAACAGGTTATTATCCACACCAGTCTGTAGTAGTTAACAGGTTATTATCCACACCAGTCTGTAGTAGTTAACAGGTTATTATCCACACCAGTCTGTAGTAGTTACAGGTTATTATCCACACTAGGTCTGTTAACAGGTTATTATCCACACCAGTCTGTTAACAGGTTATTATCCACACCAGTCTGTAGTAGTTAACAGGTTATTATCCACACCAGTCTGTAGTAGTTATCAGGTTATTATCCACACCAGTCTGTAGTAGTTAACAGGTTATTATCCACACCAGTCTGTTAACAGGATATTATCCACACCAGTCTGTAGTAGTTAACAGGTTATTATCCACAACCAGTCTGTTAACAGGATATTATCCACACCAGTCTGTAGTAGGTTAACAGGTTATTATCCACACCAGTCTGTAGTAGTTAACAGGTTATTATCCACACCAGTCTGTTAACATGATATTATCCACACCAGTCTGTAGTAGTTAACAGGTTAATATCCACACCAGTCTGTTAACAGGTTATTATCCACACCAGTCTGTTAACAGGTTATTATCCACACCAGTCTGTAGTAGTTATCAGGTTATTTCCACACCAGTCTTGTAGTAGTTAACAGGTTATTATCCACACCAGTCTGTAGTAGTTATCAGGTTATTATCCAAACCAGTCTGTTAACAGGTTATTATCCACACCAGTCTGTTAACAGGTTATTATCCACACCAGTCTGTAGTAGTTATCAGGTTATTATCCACACCAGTCTGTAGTAGTTAACAGGTTATTATCCACACCAGTCTGTAGTGTTAACAGGTTATTATCCACACCAGTCTGTAGTAGTTATCAGGTTATTATCCAACCAGTCTGTTAACAGGTTATTATCCACACCAGTCTGTTAACAGGTTATTATCCACACCAGTCTGTTAACAGGTTATTATCCACACCAGTCTGTTAACAGGTTATTATCCACACCAGTCTGTTAACAGGTATTATCCACACCAGTCTGTTAACAGGTTATTATCCACACCAGTCTTGTTAACAGGTTATTATCCACACCAGTCTGTTAACAGGTTATTATCCACACCAGTCTGAAGTAGTGTTAACAGGTTATTATCCACACCAGTCTGTTAACAGGTTATTATCCACACCAGTCTGTTAACAGGTTATTATCCACACCAGTCTGTTAACAGTTATTTATCCACACCAGTCTGTTAACAGGTTATTATCACACCACAGTAGTCTGTAGTAGTTAACAGGTTATTATCCACACCAGTCTGTTAACAGGTTTATTATCCACACCAGTCTGTAGTAGTTAACAGTTATTATCCACACCAGTCTGTAGTAGTTAACAGGTTATTATCCACACCAGTCTGTTAACAGGTTATTATCCACACCAGTCTGTAGTAGTTAACAGGTTATTATCCACACCAGTCTGTTAACAGGTTATTATCCACACCAGTCTGTTACAAGGTTATTATCCACACGTCTGTTAACAGGATATTATCCACACAGTCTGTAGTAGTTAACAGGTTATATCCACACCAGTCGTGTAGTAGTAGTAACAGGTTATTATCCACACCAGTCTGTAGTAGTTAACAGGATATTATCCACACCAGTCTGTAGTAGTTAACAGGTTATTATCCACACCAGTCTGTAGTAGTTAACAGGATATTATCCCACAGTCTGTGTAACAGGTTATTATCCACACCAGTCTGTTAACAGGTTATTATCCACACCAGTCTGTAGTAGTTATCAGGTTATTATCCACACCAGTTCTGTTAACAGGTTATTATCCACACAGTCTGTACTATAGTAGTAACAGGATATTGTAATAGTTAACAGGACATTGTAGTTCTC
>NW_022263835.1:0-25800 GCF_002021735.2 Oncorhynchus kisutch
CTTGAAGATATTGTCTAATTCTCTCCCTCATGAGGATAATGAAAGTTCACAGAAATAACAAGTAAAAGGTAGAACTATTAAATTAAATTTGAATGTTTTAATGATTCAAAAGAAAATTGATATCAGTAAAGTGTTAACTCGAAATTACCAACATCAGTAACATAATTTCTGAAAAATCAGTAATGTAATTGTAATAGGCTACAATGGATAATCATAGTAGTCACAAAACACAAATTGGGTTCACAGGTTTGGACAGCACAGTAGAGTATAGTTCAGTAAAAGAGTTAAGTACAGTAGACGTTTATGAATCGTTGAGAGGTGGTCCAGACTGGACCGACCTAATTTGGTCGTTGGAGGCAGAGCTCATTAAAATAGCTAGCCAGTGTAGAATAATGCCAAAGTAGGATATTGCGTAGTTATACCTTTTGTGTACCTATTTAGGGTACATCACCATAAAGAGAGTGACATTGATATCCAAATGATCTCCATTTCTGTGTAGTACAGATCAGGAATCCATGATGAAGTCCGTTACCACAATTCCGTTACCGGGTGTAAATCCACTTCAATAACCAAAAGAGATTTTTTTTCCCAAAGACAATGTGTCATGTCACAGCTGAGACCCCATGATTTCTACAGATAATGTTGAATCTAAATTCAGAGCAGATATTTAAGAGTTTTGGGGAAAACGTGGACACAAACTGTTTCTAAACTTTGCATCTGCACAGTTCTTCCAGTAAATGTATTTTTGTCAAAAAATATTCAGAGGAAATTGTTAAAAGTAGTCCTTGTGCATAGAGTTGTATGGTTTGTTAACGCTTGAAAATCAATGGTTTTTGTTAGGCATATATTTTAAGTAAAAAGTCTCAGGACAATTCTGTTATGATGGAATTGCCCCACTACAATATTATTTCTGTCATTACACAGTCCTTCCTCTCTGCAGCAGCGTTTGATGTTGAACAAATATTTAATTAAAGTGTGGGGGAAAACGCATCAGACTTGTGAATGGTTTTCAGGGTTGGGGTCAATTCCGTTTCAATTCAGAAAGTAAACCTAATTCCAATTTCAACATTTCCTCATGGAAAAGCATTGAAGAGAATTGGAATTTCAGTGTGATTCCTGAATTGACCCCAACTCTGATGGTTTTGTGTGTCAAAAATCAGAATCCAGTTTCCCAGAATATGTAACGCAGTTGGTGTGAAAAGACCTTTAAAATCAGAAACAAAGCATTGAAGGGGGCTTTAAAATACTTGTTGATACAAGTAGAAGCACTATAATAGGGTTTTAGAATCCCCAGTGGGCGCCAAGGCACCAACTTCTCTCCGTACTCCACACCTGAACTTACCTGGGTCAGTGATACTATCTACTTCCTCCTCTTCCTCTAGATCTGGAGCAGACACTTCCCTGTTCTCCTCTTCTTCTTCTTCTTTGACTGCTCTTTCACCCTCCTCTTCTTCTTCTTTGACTGCTCTTTCCTCCTCCTCTTCTTCTTCTTTGACTGCTCTCTCCTCCACCTCTTCTTCTTTGACTGCTCTCTTCTCCACCTCTCCTTCTTTGACTGCTCTTTCCTCCTCCTCTTCTTCTTCTTCGACTGCTCTTTCCTCCACTTCTTCTTTGACAGCTCTCTCCTCTACCTCTTCTTCTTTGACTGCTCTCTCCTCCACCTCTTCTTGGATTTCTGTCTCCTCTTCTTCCTCTTTGACAATCACATTAAGTTCCAGTGTTTGACTGCAGTCCTCCAGCTTCACTGACACCATCTCTGGACCCTGCTGTGAGCTTCTATGTGATGGAACACCACAGCTAGAACCTGGGGACTCCATGGACTTGGGTTCAGCCATGGCAGGTTAGAAGGTAGGTGGATCTGCAGGTGGTATAGTCATAAGAGGCAGATACAGTGGAGGGTGAGTTGCACATAGCTAGCTGAAACTATACTGAACAAAAATATAAAAACACAACATGTAACAATTTCAGAAATACACATCAGCACCCCCCTTCTCAGGATGATCCCGCAGGTGAAGGTGTCAGTGATGTGGAGGTCTGGGTTGGCGTGGTTACACCTGGTCTACTGGTTGGATGTACTACCAAATTCTCCAAAACAACTCGAGGTGGCTTATGGTAGAGAAATTAACATGAATTATCTGGCAACAGCTCTGTTGGACATTTCTGCAGTCAGTATGCCATTTGTACCCTCCCTCAAAACCTGAGACATCTGTAGCATAATGTTGGATGACAAAACTGCACATTTTAGAGTGGCCTTTTATTGTTCCCAGCACAAGGTGCACCTGTGTAATGACCGTGCTGTTTAATCAGCTTCTTGATATGCCACACCTGTCAGGTAGATGGATTATTTTGGTAAATTAGAGATGCTCACTATAAGGGATGTAAACAACTTTGTGCACAACATTTCAGAGAAATAAGCTTTGTATGCATATGGAACATTTCTGGGATCTTATTTCAGCTCATGAAAAATGGAACCAACACATTACATGTTGCATTTTATATTTTTGTAAATGACCATGGCACTCCTGCCGGACTGCCAGTTGTAGAGCTCTATTAAAAATAAATTGGGTGTTTATCACCCTGTCTCTCCTCCCTGCTGCAGCGACCACCACAGAACATCAGTGTTTATCGCCTCGTCCGTGTTGCTGAAGCTGCAACATAATTACAGCCATTTCTGACTGAAAAGTTGTTAACGAAATCCTTCATTTGTTTTGCAAAAACCTTCCTTATTCCCTCAACCTGTAAGCATCTCACGCATGTAAGCAATAGGGGCTGACCTAAAGCATATCAATATCACAATAATACATTGATTATAACAAATACCGTGACAGCAACATTTGACAGCAAAATGGATGCAGAGGACGTGACAAATTAACTCGAAACGGGGGAATTGTTTACAGGTTACTCAGGGGGTAAAGGGGAAGTCAGATTATGTGGAATAAATGTGACTAGTTGTGGAAAATACTGGAGATCTATAAAAAAAGGTAAGTAGCCAGCACTGAGTGCATATTATATTGTGCCAAACAGGTGCTGATAGATTACAATATACTTTTTTCTGACCGTTTGGAACAACGTAAACAACACCAAACAAATGATAAGCATACCAGAGTGTCTGTTGTCACGTTTTTCTTTGTTGTAAAGCCTTTATTACAGCAAAGACTAAAAAAGCGTTGCATTAATTTGTGAAATTTGCAATTTCCGAAATGGAACGGTTTACGTGCTTTAAGGCTAATTATTCAATGGTCGCTTTTGTTATTTTAAAAACAGAAATGCTTTGATTGCATTTCTAAATCAGGAATGACTCGTGTGATGACATGAATGAATAAATGATTGATACAGTAGCCTACATAGACGTATTGAAATATAGGCCTTAGTAAATGACGGTATTAAGACTAAGGATGCGCTCTTAGGCCTACAGATCGATGGTGCTGTACTAAGCCTACTAATGATAATGACATGACTTACTATTATAATGATCATAAGAATAACAATAAGAAGGATATGGGGGGGGGGGGGGGGGGGGGGTGTTATATAATTTTCCGGACAATTTGGAACAGTGTAAAAACAATCGATCTGGTCTAACGAAAGAAAGTGTAAAGCCTTTAGTACAGCAAAGATTAAAAACAGACACATTTGTGAAATAGTTTATCCGTCGTGTGGTTGTGAGGCTTGGTGCTCACGGAATCAGTAGGCTTTTAAACAAACACTCAGACAGGCAACAGAAGCAGGATCTGTCTTATTTCTAGAGATATATGGATGATTTATTTTACTTTTATTGAACTAGGCAAGTCGGTTAAGAACAAATTCTTATTTACAATGACGGCCTAGGAACAGTGGGTTAACACCCTTGTTCAGGGGCAGAATCACAGATGTTTACCTTGTCAGCTTGGGGATTCGATCTCGCAACCTTTCGGTTACTGGCACAATGCTCTAACCACTAGGCTACCTGCCGCCCCAAACTTAACAGTTAGGCTATTGATTATTGACCTAATGAAGATGGGGTTTCCTAACTCCACCGAATCGTTCAACACCTATATGCTGGATAACTGTGCTATTATGCACATAGCAACATGGTCTAGGAAAAGGCACCAATTCAACAGCGCACTGATGTGTTTCAGACCTGCGGACAGCGACCGCTATCCAACGTGGGAGAAAGTGCATGTTATTAAACCAATGTTGTATTAGTGTTGTTCTGACAATATAACACAATTACAGTAGCACGTCTTAGACTGATTGACTGGACCATCCCCACGGCCTCCACAATGGATCAGTCCACTCAGACAGGAGCCAATCAGAAAGGTGACACCATGAATTAATTATTTATTTTTTTACTAAAGAAATATCAGACGACCAACAGCCAAACAATGGACCAGTTGACTAAATAGGGTCAGCCCTGAGACAAAGCCTATAGGCACTCACTCAGCCCACACACAGGCATTCCTGTGATGTTTCAGAAAGTTGCATGACAATACAAATCAATAATGCATTTAGTTTCATGATTAACTTGGGCAAATTAATGAACGTTCTAAGTTCAATACATTTGATATCAAAAAAAAAAATGTTTTAATGTCTGGATTCTGTCCGTGTTCTCCGCAATGCGTATTTTATAGGGCCTACAATTGATCAATTACCTCAGGCCATGCCCCTTCCCTCCACACCTGTTCCCACTCTTTAATCACCTCTCTGCCTTTTACCTCAGGCCACGTCCCACAGGTTAGAGCATAGTAACCAAAAGCTTGCTGGATCGAATCCCCAAGATGACAAGGTAAAAATCTGTCGTTCTGCCCCTGAGCAAGGCAGTTAACCCACTGTTCCCCGGGCGCCGAAGACGGGGAGGTCGAATAAGGCAACCCACGCAACTCTCTGATTCAGAGGGGTTGGTTTAAATGCTGAAGACACATTTCAGTTGAAGGCATTCAGTTGAACAACTGACTAGGTATCCCCCTTTCCATCCACACCTGTTCCCACTCTCTAATCCACTCTACATTTTTACCTTAGGCCACACCCCTTTCCTCCACACCTGTTTCCACTCTAATCACCTCTGGTCTCTAATACAAGTAGCATGCTACCTTTACCTTTGTAGATGCCACGGGGTGAAAATCTCATATCCCGATATAGCATTTTCTGTCAATTTAATGAATAAATAGTTTATATAAAACGACCACATGTAAAGGCCTATTATTACATTTTAAATTAGAACTCAAAAGGTTGTTACTCATTTGATTATTTCTCCTTTTATTTAGAACCTTTGCAATTTTTCAATTAAGCATGTAACAAAATACTGTGTATATAAAAAAAAAGTAAATAGAAAACACTACCCAAAAATATAGGCCTTAAATATATTTTGGGGGGCTTCCCTGTTTTGCACGTTTTGGTATTAATACGTGTCACATATCAATTTGGTACCTTGGGTCGAGTTGTGTGTTAACACCACTGATGAAACCCCCGTTTCTCGACGTGTAAATTGGGGCCATGTCTTTGCAGATGTAAGTTGGAACTGCAGCTGTTATCTCCTTTCATCTTCGTGGTTCTTTGTCATATGGTGTGCCGTGGGCAAAAGCCTCTTGCAACGTTTGAGTCGGGGGTTTGTTTTGAGCACTCGACTGTACTTTTTTGGGTCTCATCGGTAGACTCTCCGTACTGTTTCACATGATTCTTGGGTAGGTGGTAAAAGAGGTTAGTGGTGTTTGAGCCTGTTGTTGGGACCGGCCTGCGGCATATTTCGCAGAGGACGGGTTTCTGGGGCTTTTTTCATACCCAAACCACGTCCACGCGACCGAAGTAGCCCCTCTTTTAGCTACGAGCTCCGTGTCACGTTCACTCTCCTGTTTGTTTGTGTTGGCAATTTCCTTCCACACTGCACGTAAAGCGATTGGCGAAAAATATTGCCGTCAAGTGTGATTTGCGACAAGGGAATAAACGTTTATCGTCACACGCTATATATCGTAATATATAGTCCTATATTACGGTGTAGAAGTATTACGATTCTGTATTGCTGCCCTGTCGCTATAGTAACTTAAGCATGTACAGAGCCTTCAGAAAGTATTCACACCCCTTGATGTTTCCCCACATTATGTTGTTACAGCCTGGATTCAATTGAGATTTTGTGTCACTGGCCTACACACAATAGCCCATAATGTCAGTGGAATTATGTTGACTTTTTTTAAAAAATAATTTTAAAAAATTAAAGCTGAAATGTCTTGAGCCAATAAGTATTCAACCCCTTTACAACAAGTCCCTAACTTTTTTTTAAGGAGTAAAAATGTGCTTAACAAGTCACATTGATTTGAATGGACTCTCTGTGTGCAATAATGGTGTTTAACATGATTATTGAATGATTACCTCATCTCTGTACCCGACACATACAATAATCTGTAAGGTCGAGCAGTGAATTTCAAACACAGATTCAACCACATACCAGGGAGGTTTTCTAGTGCCTCGCAAAGAAGGGCACCTATTGGTAGATGTGTCAAAAATAAACATATAACAGACATTGAATATCCCTTTGAGCAGGGTGAAGTTATTGATTACACTTTGGATAGTGTATCAATACACCCAGTCACTACAAAGATACAGGCGTCCTTCCTAACTCAGTTGCTGGAGAGAAAAGAAACCACTCAGCAATTTCACAGTGGCCAATGGTGACTAAAACAAGGAGTTTAATACATTGTAGTTACTCTACAATACTAACCTAATGAAAGAGTGAAAAGGAAGCCTGTACAGAATAAAAAATATTCAAAATCATGCATCCTGTTTGCAATAAAGCACTGAAGTAAAACTGAAAAATTTTTTACAAAGAAATTAACTTTATGTCCTGAATACAAAGCGTTATGTTTGGGGCAAATCCAACAACACTGAGTACCACTCATATTTCCAAGCATGGTGGTGGCGGCTTCATCATGTTGTGGCTATGCGTGTCATCGGCAAGGACTAGGGAGTTTTTAGAATGAAAATAAATGGAATAGAGCTAAGCACAGACAAAATCCTGGTTCAGTCTGTTTCAACAGACATTCACCTTTCATCAGGACAATAACCTACAACACAAGGTCAAATATACACTGGAATTGCTTACTAAGATGACATTGAATGTTCCTAGTTACAGTTTTGACTTAAATCAGCTTGACAATACATGGCAATACTTAAATGGTTGTCTAGCAATGATCAACAACCAACTTGCCAGAGCTTGAAGTTTGCAAGTATTGTACAGTCCAGGTGTGCAACGCTCTTAACCAGAAAAACTCACAGCTCTAATCACTGCCAAAGATGACTATAATATGTATTGAATCAGGGGTGTTAATTCTTATGTAAATGATACATTTCTGTATTTAAATTTAATACATTTGCTAACTTCTAAAAACATGTTTAAACTTGTATCGGATATTGTGTGTAGATGAGTGAGAGAAATCTGTAATCCATTTTGAATTCAGGTTGTAACAACAAAATCTGGAATAAGTCAGGGGGTATGAATACTTTCTGAAGGCACTGTATCAGAGGCCTGCAACACCTGTTCTGGACAGCCCATCCACATGGTGTGCAGGCTCTTGTTCCATACCAGCACTAACAGTGGGTTCAGCTAAATCAAATAACCATAATCCTCAATTTAGCCCTTATTACTTGACATTCGTATGGGTATGAATACGTTCTAAAGGCACTGTAGCTATGGCTTATGATATGTCCCGTTTGTATAACCATGACCTGTTTGATATGCTAATGCCCTCCTTTGTCATGTTTAGTCCTGGCAGTCTCATACATGTGTAACTATATATTAAGCCTAGTCATATGGCATTACTTCATGATTTATGCACTTTTGTTGATGTGTTCCTCATGCGTTTCTCTAGTCTCTCTTCTAGACCCCCACTTGCACTACCTTACCGTGCTACCGGCCTTTTCAAGCCCCAACTCCAACCCTTCCCCCATGTGCAACTGTGTTTATTATAAATACCCTCAACGTGGATTATCAACCTCCATCTCCTAAATGTGTTCTGACCGATGCTGCAACACCCCGGAACTAGCCTATACAGTCCACATAGTCCTTTTATTTTTGAAATCGTAGCTACTGTAAGTAGTATTGCTAGTACTAACAAATTTGGGTGGGTCTACATTGGGGCTATTGAAGTGATGAGAAAAAAAATGTGATGTCGACTTCTAGCTAATCTCGGTTACCCAGAAGTAAATTATCGCTAAACCTTAGGTGGTGGAAAATAGTTCAGGACTGTTGCTCCTCTACATCACTGCTAGTAAACAAAACAAGCTAACGTTAGCTAGCTAACAGTAGATAGGTTGTTGGCCCTCAGTAGCGGTTAATCTTCCAATGAGGTTTGTACTGACGATTGATAATGGAAGCCAGACTTTATTCACGCTCATAAATAGTTCAACAGATCATAAACTCACCTTTAAAAATAGCCCTTTTCGTCAGTTGCTTGGTTGAGTAAGGACACGCGACGAAAAGAAGCAGGAACGTAAACTTCCGCCCGCGTTTCTAAAACGGAAGTGACGTTATATTTGTGCTGCCGTCAGTTAGATACTGTAGGTATGGAGCCAGCAACTCAACGGCTTTCCAATAAATCAAAAATATATAAGGCAGCTGCAAATTATATAGTATTGATACTTCTTCCCTTCTGCCACTACCAAAACGCTACATAATTAAATAGTTAAACTCTATAAAAAAAAGGGGTCAGGACAGGCCAGTCATAGATGGAGCAAGCTGGCAAAGTTAACTAGCATCGTTAGCATTGGTGTGTGGATGTTTTGTTTGCAGCAGTGGTACTAACATATGAATTACCATGTGCCATCATTTGTTAGACATCCAGAGTTTTTACCGGATACTAAAGAAATTATTACATGTTGCCCAGAATTGAAGTGATAATACAGGGTAAGTAAATACTGAGTACTGATGACAAGTAGTGTTCATGTTAACGCAAGAACCCCTGCTCTATTTTCACATAACAGTTGCGGTTGGTAAATGCTATTTACATAATAACATGTGTTTGCATGTTTTACTTCTGTGGTTTGAAGTCGACTTTCTTCTAAAGCAACAGTCCAGTGTCAGGCCTGTGATACTTTAACCAGTGTGTATTCATATTTTATGACCATCAGAAACCCTTCCCACACTGTGAGCAGTGAAAAGGCTTCTTTCCTGTGTGGCTCAGCTGGTATCTATTTAAGGTCTGTAAAAGAGGGAAAACTCTTCCCACAAAAAGAGCAACTCGTTCCCTTTGAGTTACTTGGTGCATCTTTAGTTTGCTATTCCCCCATTGACCACAGGGGTACGTTTTCTTTCTTTTTAGAGTCTGTTGGGGTGATTTAAGGTAAATTGGACAAATAAAACTGTCTCTGCAGTCTGAGCAGGGTTGGGGCCTACAAGTGTGTCTTCAACTCCTTTGGCTCATAGAAACTAGTGAAGCAGTCCATGCAGTGGTGATGTTTCTGTCTTGAGTTCCTCTGTCTGTGTTGTTTATGGTTTCCTGATGCTGTGGAACTGGGCTCACTGTCTGAACCTGGGTTGGAAATCTCTTCTGTGGGAACATGAACAGATATGGGGTTAGAATCAGGAATAGAGCATTGGATGGGCTAAAGAGCGACTTCCCCTAAAAAAAACTAATTCCTTTGAAAACAGCCTGTGGCATCGATATAAGTCAGAAACATTTAGTCTAGTGTCACAATTGACTACAAATTGTAAATAGGATAATTATGGTCATTTTTTAAATTTTACCTTTATTTAACTAGGCAGGTCAGTTAAGAACAAATTCTTATTTTCAATGATGGCCTAGGAACAGTGGGTTAACTGCCTTTTTCAAGGGCAGAACGACAGATTTTTACCTTGTCAGCTCGGGGATTTGATCTTGCAACCTTTCGGTTACTAGTCCAATACTCTAACCACTAGTAATGACTTTGAAACAGTTGAGTTTAATGGGTGTGATTGGAGAAATGAAGAGGGATCAACAATACTGACCTAATGAAAGATTGAAAAGGAAGCCTGTACAGAATAAAACATTGTTTGCAATAAAACACTGAAGTAAAACTGAAAAAAATGTAACAAAGAAATTAACTTTATGTCCTGAATAAGAAGCGTTATGTTTGGGGCAAATCCAACAACACAACACGAAGTACCACTCCTCATATTTCCAAGCATGGTGGTGGCTTCATCATGTTGTGGGTTTGCGTGTCATCGACAAGGACTAGGGATTTTTTTTATAGAATGAAAATAAATAGAATAGAGCTAAGCACAGGCAGAATCCTAGACGAAAACCTGGTTCAGTCTGTTCCAACAGAAGTTCACCTTTCATCAGAACAATAACCTACAACACTTATGTGCCTTTTACTGAGGAGTGGCTTCCATCTGGCCACTCTACCATAAAGCCCTGAGAGCTGCAGAGATGGTTGTCCTTCTGGAAGGTTCTCCCATCTCCACAGAGGATCTCTGAAGCTCTGTCAGAGTGACCATCGGGTTCTTGGTCACCTTCCTGACCAAGGCCCTTCTCCCTCGAATGCTCAGTTTGGCCGGGCAGCCAGCTCTAGAAAGAGTCTTGGTGGTTCCAATCTTCTTCAATTTAAGAATGATGGAGGCCACTGTGTTCTTGGGGACCATCAATGCTGCAGACATCTTTTGGATCTGTGCCTCGACACAATCCTGTCTCAGAGCTCATTTCTAAAAAAAAACAGTTTTTTGGCCTTGTCATTACAAGATATTGTGTGTAGAATGAGGACTTAAAACAAATCTATTTTAGAATAAGGCTTTAATGGAACAAAATGTGTATAAAGAGAAGGGGTCTGAATATTTTCCAAATGCACATTTATAATATTAGAAAGGAACTTAGGGATGGCAGGTAGTCTAGTGGTTAAGAACATTGGGCCAGTAGTTGCTGGTTCGTATCCCCAAGCAGACTAGGTGAAAATAATCTGATGTGCCCTTGAGCAAGGCACTTAACCCTAATTGGTCCTGTGAGTCGCTCTGGATAAGAGCGTCTGCTAAATGACTAAAATGTCTAATGTAACTAACTTCCTTTCTCATGTTACACACGAAGGAAGGAAGGAATCAGGTCACCTCATGGCCTCATCAAGCATGAACTATTACTCAGGTAGTAGCATACTGCTTGTATGGGAAATGAAATGGGTGAAAAAGGCAGAGGAGAGGCGAATAGGGAGAAATAACATGGGTGTTTTCATTAGTCAAATTCAGTTGCAATACGTTGGGTCTGTTGCAAAACGTTTTGCCACTGAAACCGTTTACTCCAAACGGAAAACGATTTGCATCAACAAGAATTTCTATTGGACAAATTAAAAGGGATACTTCGGGATTTTGGCAATGATGCTCTTTATCTACTTCCCCAGTCAGATTAACTCATGGATACCATTTATGTCTCTGTGTCCAGTATGAAGGAAGGTTAGAGGTCGTTTTGTAAGCCAATGCTAACTAGCATTAGCGCAGCTACACCATAGACTTCAAGTCATTGCGCTAATGCTAGTTAGCAACTTCCTTCAAACTGCATGCAGACATAAAAAATAAAAATAAATGGTATTTACGAGATCATTTAACTCTGGGGAAGTAGATAAAGGTCTTCATTTCCAAAATCCCTAAGTATTCCTTTAAGGTAGGTCCCCTCCCGGTTGACTAAATGTTTAGCAAAATAATACAATAATACAACAATACCCCTGGTGTGGAGGGAAGGGCCTTCAGGGGTATCCAAATAGATTCAGCTGCAAACTGACCACAACTAATCACAATCATTTCATACCTTGATTACATTGGGACATGATCACATCTTTTTTTTCGTGTAATAATTTGAAATTCCTAAATTAAACACATTTTTAGCTTAATTTCTAGTGATTCGTTTTTTTCTTTACCAAAAATTGACCCCCCCCAATAATAATATAGATACTTTTACAACTCTGAAAGGCCCCCAAAAATCACTTGCTGGATGTTTTTTGAAAAGTGAATCATTCATTTTGGAAGCTGCCTTGCAAGATATCACTCTGGTCGAGGGTGAAGTCGGCTCCAATCAAAGGTCACGTAGGTTAATTACGTGGGGTAATGAGTAGGATGTGTTGACACATGCAAAAGTGATTTTTTTTAAAATAAAAAGGCTGTCTCCCCAATACAAACTAGTTTGAAAATTCAAACATGTACTTTATGGAAAATATCTGTGTTTCTGAACGATGTATCATGCTGCTTTGACAATATGACCAAGTAGCGCAGATCGCTTTTCAATATGAGCATCCCTCACCGGCTTCACTCGGGTCACGTGACGGACCACAGCCCAGTGTAACCCAGGCCAGTTTAATCAGTGTCACGACCTTTCACAACAAGTTGATTTAGCTGAACCTGCTGTGTTTGTGCTGGGATGGAATTAAAGCCTGCACCACATGTGGATGGGCTTTCCAGAACAAGAGTTACAGGCCCCTGATATACTGTTATTAACTGACAGATGTCATTAAGCAGTTGAGTGAACTGTCCTTATAAAATTGTTATTGTACATATGTCGTATTTTAGTAGGGCCTTGGGAGTATCGGATAGTAACTCTTGATCCAATACATTTTAAGGGTGCTTTAAACGACTCAAGTCTGTGCTCGCAAATTAGTCTTATCACCACAGACAGGCGTTTGGCTGAGACACCCCAGCGGCTTGGCTTATGTCAGCATTTCTTTTTACGCGAATCAATCCATTAAAATGTCACAGCCAGTAAAAATCTAAATCTAGACATGAAAGGTCAGATGCTTGTGGCATGGATCCACAAAACCACCAGTCTTGGCTCGGTTAATTCAGATCTTATTTCCCAGGTCACATCTCTTTCTGTAAATCTATTACCGTGTCAGCAATGTGAGGACCTCATGGTTCGACTAATAAGGTCAATATAATGTGCTGGCCTGTATCGGATCTCTCTGTGATCCACAGTAAAGGTATGAGGTGTTCACCTTTCAGCATGCAGTGTGAAGTCAATGGAGGGATGCATGTAATATTAATCTAATACATTTACAAGGAGAAACACTTGGGTCAAATGGGGAGCTGTTGTGTTTTTCAGAAAGATTTACAGATCTTTAGACAAACAAGTAGTCAACAGTATTACCCCGTCAGTGACCTTCTCCTAACATGGCCATGATCCAAAACTGTGTGTCAGAAATACATGCAGCCTGAAGTCATTTATAGAGTAGTGGCCCGAGGGCACACACTTAATGTGTTGTGAAATGCAATGTTTTTATCTCATAACTGCCTTATTTTGCTGGAGCCCAGGAAGAGTAGCTGCTGCTTTGGCAGGAACTAAATGGGATCCATAATAAACCCCAGGAAGTGTAGCTGCTGCTTTGGCAGGAACTAAATGGGATCCATAATAAACCCCAGGAAGAGTAGCTGCTGCTTTGGCAGGAACTAAATGGGATCCATAATAAACCCCAGGAAGTGTAGCTGCTGCTTTGGCAGGAACTAAATGGGATCCATAATAAACCCCAGGAAGAGTAGCTGCTGCTTTGGCAGGAACTAAATGGGATCCATAATAAACCCCAGGAAGAGTAGCTGCTGCTTTGGCAGGAACTAAATGGGATCCATAATAAACCCCAGGAAGAGTAGCTGCTGCTTTGGCAGGAACTAAATGGGATCCATAATAAACCCCAGGAAGAGTAGCTGCTGCTTTGGCAGGAACTAAATGGGATCCATAATAAACCCCAGGAAGAGTAGCTGCTGCTTTGGCAGGAACTAATGGTGATCCATAATAAATACAAATACAAGCCCAGTCATGTCAAGTTGGCTGGATGTCCTTTGGGTGGTGGACCATTCCTGATACACATGGGAAACTTGAGCAGGAAATACCCAGCATCGTTGCAGTTCTTGACTCAAACCGGTACGCCTGGCACCTACTACCATACCCCGTTCAAAAGTACTTAAATATTGTCTTACCCATGGCACACATACACAATCCATGTCTCAATTGTATCAAGGCTTACAAATCATTCTTTAACCTGTCTCCCCCCCTTCACCTATACTGATTGAAGTGGATTTAACAGGAGATATCAACAAGGGATCATAGCTTTCACCTGGTCAGTCTGTCATGGAAAGAGCATGTGTCCTTAATGTTTTTAATTTGAAGGCAGCTTAATGTGAATACTGGGCAAGAGGTGTGTAGACTTTCACAAGTGACTATATACAGGTTTAATATGTGAATTCTGACCAAATAGGTTCAATATTGTAAAATCATTTTAATTGTGGTAATATAATGACCCAAGTATCTCACCTGCATCTGGATGGAGTAGTCCTGCTTGTAATTGCAGTAGTCCTGCTTGTAATTGATTGCAGTAGTCCTTTGCTGTTGTTCAGGGATTGATTTGCACTTTTTGCACCAAAGTACGTTCATCTCTAGGAGACATACTTCCTGAGAAGTATGACGGCTGCGTGGTCCCATGGTGTTTATACTTGCGTACTATTGTTTGTACAGATGAACGTGCTACCTTCAGGCATTTGGAAATTGCTCCCAAGGATGAACCAAACTTGTGAAGGTCTACAGTTTTTTTTCCTGACGTTGTGGCCGATTTCTTTTGATTTTCCCATGATGTCAAGCAAAGAGGCACAGACTTTGAAGGAAGGCCATGAAATACATCCACAGTAGAGGTTGACCGATTAATCGGAATAGCCGATTAATTAGGGCCGATTTCAAGTTTTCATAACAAACAGTAATCTGCATTTTTAGAGACCGATTATGGCTGATTAGATTGCACTCCACACGGAGACTGCGTGGCAGACTGACAACCTATTACGCGAGTGCAGCAAGGAGCCAAAGTAAGTTGCTAGCTAGCATTATACTTATCTTATAAAAAAACAATCTTAACAATCACTAGTTAACTACACATGGTTGATGATATTACTAGTTTATCTAGCTTGTCCTGCGTTTGCATATAATCGATGCGGTGCCTGTTAATTTATCATCGAATCACAGCCTACTTCGCCAGACAGGTGATGATTTAACCAGCGCATTTGCGAAAAAAGCGCTGTCGTTGCACCAATGTGTACCTAACCATAAACATCAATGCCTTCCTTAAAATCAATACACAAGTATATATTTTTAAACTTGCATATTTAATATTGTCTGGTAACATGAATTTCTTTTAACTATGGAAATTCTGTCACTTCTCTTGCGTTCTGTACAAGTAGAGTCTGGGTATATGCAGCAGTTTGGGCTGCCTGGCTCGTTGCGTACTGGGTGAAGACCATTTCTTCCTTACAAAGACCGTAATTAATTTGCCAGAATTGTACATAATTATGACATAACATTAAAGGTTGTGCAACGTAACAGCAATATTTAGACTTGCCACCCGTTCGATAAAATACGGAACGGTTCCGTATTTCACTGAAAGAATAAAACGTTTTGTTTTCGAAATGATAGTTTCCGGATTTTACCATATTAATGACCTAAAGCTCGTATTTCTGTGTGTTATTATATTATAATTAAGTCTATGATTTGATATTTGATAGAGCAGTCTGACTGAGCGGTGGTAGGCAGCAGCAGGCTCGTAAGCATTCATTCAAACAGCACTTTCCTGCATTTGCCAGCAGCTCTTCAAGCATTGTGCTGTTTATGACTTCAAGCCTATCAACTCCCGAGATTAGGTTGGCAATACTATAGTGCCTATAAGAACATCCAATAGTCAAAGGTATATGAAATACAAATGGTATAAGGAGAAATAGTCCTATAATAACTACAACCTAAAACTTCTTACCTGGGAATATTGAAGACTCATGTTAAAAGGAACCACCAGCTTTCATATATTCTCAGGAAGGAACTGAAACGTTATCTTTTTCACATGACAAATATTGCACTTTTACTTTCTTCAACACTTTGTTTTTGCCTGATTTAAACCAAATTGAACAGGTTTCATTATTTATGAGACTAAATGGATTTTTTTGATGTATTATATTAGTTAAAATAAGTGTTTATTCAGTATTGTTGTAATTGTCATTATTACAAATATATATATATATTTTTTTAAATCGGCCGATTAATCTGTATCTGCCCTTTTGTTCTCCAATGGGTATCGGCGTTAATCATAATCAGTCGACCTCTAATCTACAGGTACACCTCCAATTGACTCAAATGATGTCAATTAGCCTAACAGAAGCTTTCTGGAACAGTAAGAGCATTAAAAAGGGGGGTTTAAAATACTTGTTGATTCAAGCATAATAATCATTTTGGAATCCCCAGTGGGCGCCAAGGCACCAACTTCTCTCCGTACTCCACACCTGAACTTACCTGGGTCAGTGATACTATCTACTTCTTGCTCCTCTACGTCTAGATCTGGAGCAGACACTTCTCTGTTCTCCTCTTCTTTGACTTGTATCTCAGCTTCCTCTTTCACTCCTCTCTCTTTCTTCTCCTCTTTGACTCTTCTCCTTCTTTAAGTTCTACTTTAAGTTCTCTCTCTTCCCCTATCACAATCTCATTGACTTCCAGTGGTTGACTGCAGTCCTCCAGCTTCACTGACACCATCTCTGGACCCTGCGGTGAGCTTCTCTGTGATGGAACACCACAGCCAGAACCCGGGGACTCCATGGGCTTGGGTTCAGCCATTGTAGGCCCATGTGGTAGGTGGATCTGTAGGTGGTTTAGTCATAAGAGGCAGTGAAGGGTGAGTTGAACATAGCTAGCTGACGCTACATTCCAAATACATTTTCTAAAGTCGTAGCTTACTAGCTAGCTAGCTATAGCAAGTTGTTAAAATTACAACTTCTCATCACAGGTTGAGTTAACTTGAATGACTTACTACGCAATGAGACATTTAGCCAATTGTTACCCAAACGTATATCTATTATTTACTCTGAGGTGAAATCAGACTGCATGGGTTTTACTAGGTAGCCTCAGGCTAGCCCTTGATCATGACTCTCAGTTCCATTCAATTACTCATAAGAGTCATTGGACGAAGGGATCTTCTGTACGGGGTAGTTTTTGATACACACCTTTCTAGGCTTAGGGTTCCCACACAGCAATATCTCCATGTTACTGCACGTGTTTGCAGAAGACAGAAGGACCACCTGTGCTAATTAGCATGCTCCTAGCACCTGTGTGTAACGGAAGAAGGCCGCCTGAAACGTGTTGTAAACTGAAAAATACTGTCGGCTGCAACTGTGATAAAGCCGGTTACAACAGTGTAAATTTTGTATTTATGAAATTATTTTTGATGTCATATGAAAGTAGATGGCTTTATGTTTCTAAAACCGTATCGCAATAGAGAATCGATTCACGTTTATATGGCTGTTTTGGCTGCCAGAGTCAGTCTACTTCTAAAAATACCATAAGGTGCTTGGACCTTAAGAGTAAGGGTAGGCTCCTTAAGAGTACATATTAGGTTAGTTAAATAAACATCTTCTAACAAAAGGTGGTGATATGCTTCGCCTTTTACTCTGCTGGTAACACACGCTAGCTAAAAGTATATCTGCCCTTGGTAGACATCATTCCACAAATTTGACTTTCACTGAGGATTTGCAATGGGAGTCGGGGTTTATTTACGCTCATAAATAGCTCAACAGATCATAAACTCACCTTTGAAAGTTGTAGAGTAGCTAAGATTAATTATCGACAGGGAACGAGAGGAAAACTATCAGGAACGTAACTTCCGCGTTCTACATCTCTTATTCTATGGTATAAACGCGTTGACACAATTTGAATGTGCATGCCGCCACCTACTGCATGGTAGTAAACTAGAGAACAAACTGGGACACCCTGTTACTGTCAAACTGGGACACCCTGTTACTGTCAAACTGGGACACCCCGTTACTGTCAAACTGGGACACCCTGTTACTGTCAAACTAGGACACTCCTCTAGGCCATTTTAATTCGGAACAAATATTTTGGGGTATAATGAAATACATGTTTTCTTAACAGAAATACATTTTTTTTAAAGGATAAAATGTTCAATTATATTTTCCTCAAATCTGCTGTCAGCTAGCTTGTAGAAAAAGCTAGAATAACTGCATTTTACTTCCTAGCTAGTGATATTCATAACCATACAGGTATATGATGACCGCTGTTAACATTCTACAAGGAAAGAGACACTTAATTAATGATTTAATCAGTAACCAGATCACCCCGGATACCAGACTTAGAAGAGTCATAACTCAGTTCTAGAATGTTGTCATTGATGAGAATTGATCTAAAAATCTATTGGCATTCAGTATTCTTGACTTTGTTTAAACATCCAGCCTCTATTGTAGTTTCATGACCAGAGACACATCTCCAAAGGCACAGTATTAATTTATTCAGAGTGGTACTGTCAAGACTTCCACCGAAGTCAGCTCCTCTCCTTGTTCGGGCTGCGTTCGGCGGTCAACGTCACCGGCTTTCTAGCCATCGCCGCTCCGTTTTTCATTTATCCATTTGTTTTGTCTTGTGCCCTGCAGGACCTGGTTTTCATTCCCCAATCACACTACATGTATTTATTCCTCTGTTCCTCCTCATGTCTTTGTGTGAGATTGTTTTGTGTTACGTGTGTATTTTGACGTGCCAGACTGGTGTTGGTTGTTCCGTGTTTTATCACGAGGTATGTTTATTTGTTTGTACATTATTATTGTGACTGTTTGCGCGTTTTGCACTTTTGCCAATTGGCTGGAGGTTTTGACGCGGTGGCGTCCGTCTGTTGGTTTCTCCTGCCTAAATAAAGTGTGCGCCTGTTCACCACTCTCTGTTCTCCTGCACCTGACTCTGCTCCCAGTACGCACACCATTGACAGGTACATGCATTCACACAGTCTTGATTTATAGGATCCTTCCCATTGTATGATTGATATCCCAAGTTATCAATTTAAAGTTTATGGAAGAAATGCACTTGTCCTCATGTGAAAATGTTTTTATTAAATAGTATACTGCCGTAATGTCATCAATCAAATCAAACTTTATGCAGTGGTGTAAAGTACTTCAGTAAAAATACTTTAAAGTACTACTTAATTAAAAGTAGTTTTTTGGGGGGGTATCTGTACTTTACTTTACTATTTATATTTTTGACAACTTTTACTTTTATTTCGCTACAATCCTAAAGAAAATATTGTAATTTTTACTCCATACATTTCCCCTGACACCTAAAAGTACTAGTTACATGTTGAATGCTTAGCAGAACAGGAAGATTGTGAAATTCACCCACTTATCAAGAGAACATCCCTGGTTATCCCTACTGCCTATGTTCTGGCGGACTCACTAAACATACATGCATCTTTTGTGTTGGAGTGTGTCCCTGGCTAGCTCTACATGTATAAAACAAGAAAATGGTGGTGTCTGCTTTGCTTAATATAAGACATTTGAAATGATTTATACTTTTACTTTTGATACTTAAGTATATTTAAAAAACCAAATACTTTTAGACTTTTACTCAAGTAGTATTTTACTCGGTGGCTTTCCATTTTGCTTGAGTAACTTTCTATTAAGGTATCTATACTTTTACTCAAGTAGTATTTTACTCGGTGGCTTTCCATTTTGCTTGAGTAACTGTCTATTAAGGTATCTATACTTTTACTCAAGTATGACAATTTGGTACTTTTTCCACCACTGACTGTGAGTAGTTAGTACAACCAATGCATTTCAAGGTGTTCAGTCATGCATTTAAAAGGCATGTAACACTTAACCTCCTTCCTCTTGTCAGGTCTCCTATAGGCGACTCTATTTGAGCTATGTATTTAGCAATTCAATGTTTTTCCAGTAAATAAAATGTACACTGAGTGTTCCAAACATTAGGAACACCTACCTAATATTGAGTTGCACCCCCATTTTGCCCTCAGAACAGCCTCGATTTATTGAATGCGTTCCACGATGATTCTGGCCCATGTAATGCTTCCCACAGTTGTGTCAAGTTGGCTGGATGTCCTTTGGGTGGTTGGCCATTCTTGATACTCACAAGAAACTGTTGAGCATGAACACCCCTGCAATCCTGGCACCTACTACCATACCCCGTTGAAAGGCATTCACCCTCTGAATGGCACACACACAATCAATCCATGTCTCAATTGTATCAAGGCTTAAAAATCCTTCAACCTGTCTCTTACCCTTCATCTACACTGATCGAAGTGAATTTAACAGGTGACATCAACAAGGGATCATAGCTTTCACCTGGATTCACCTAGTCCTCTTTGTCACAGAAAGAGCAGATGCTCCTAATGCTTTGTACACTGTGTATAAAGCATTAAATAATTCATTATATTCTTGATACATTGTTCCCCTAAGGACTACTGCCACTACCAGAACACTAGAGAATGAAAGAGCTAAACTGTATGAAAAGGCCAGGCCAGTCACTGATAAAGCAAGCTCGCAGGGGGAGTTAGACTCGTTACTGTAGGTGTGTGGCTGTTTTGTTTGCTGCAGTGCTGCTAACATCAGAAGCTGTTGTTTTTTTGTTCAGTCCTGAAATAGCGACAACCATGTTTACAATACACCGTTATCATCATGCCAGCTTTATAATCAATATACAATACTAAAACACAACTCCAACGCAACACTTTCAATCCTCTACTTTGATCACCATTATTTTTAGTACATAAAATAGCTACGTTTATAACATGATACCCAGGTTCAAATGTCACCCTATACAATAATCTAAAGGAAATTGTTCCTTCACTTCCACCATAATAACCACCATTTATTACCAGACATCCAGGCTTTATTACAGGATACTGAATGTTTATAACATGTTACCAGGGTTGTGGTAAAACAATCGATTGTGTAAATGCTGAGCAGAGATCGAGATGACCAGAGACAAGACTCCCTGCTCTACTGTAGAATAACAGGTGAGGTGATGGCTAGTACAAGACTCCCTGCTCTACTGTAGAATAACAGGTGAGGTGATGGCTAAAACAAGACTCCCTGCTCTACTGTAGAATAACAGGAGAGGTGATGGCTAAAACAAGACTCCCTGCTCTACTGTAGAATAACAGGTGAGGTGATGGCTAAAACAAGACTCCCTGCTCTACTGTAGAATAACAGGAGAGGTGATAGCTAAAACAAGACTCCCTGCTCTACTGTAGAATAACAGGAGAGGTGATAGCTAAAACAAGAACCCCTGTTCTACTGTAGAATAACAGGGAAGGTGGTCCTTTGCAGCTCAGTTGGTAGAGCATTGTGCTTATAACGCCAGGGTAGTGGGTTGGAGTCCCTGGACCACCCATACGCATGGCTGTAAGTCGCTTTGGATAAAAGCGGCTGCTAAATGGAATATATTACCTATATTATAAATGTTGTTAATGTAGACTTTTTATTTGTAAATCATCACTATGTCTAATAAATCACTGTGTTTATTTCATGAAAATAACTCCAACTATATTGTTTACCATTTCTTTCTCTGAGCCTCCTTTAGCTGTTGGAATGCTCAGTCTGATTGTGGGGGAGTGTTGACACAAATGGAACTATATTTACATAAACAGCCCTGATTGGTGGATAGGATCGCTTATAGACTCTAGAACAGGGATGGATCATCATCGAGATTCAGATATTTTTTTCTCGTGAGGATGGTCATGGGGCCAGAACAAATTGAATACAGGAAGCCCAAACCGATAACATTTTATTAAAACATAATTTCAAACCTTGCTTACATTTGTATAGGATCACATATATATATATATATATATATATATATATATATATATATATATATATATATATATATCTCTTATGCGTGGGAACAGATTTTCAAAATTCAAATCACTTGGAGCTGATTGGCTGGTGTTAAAGTCTTTAATCTCCTACAATAAAAAATGATACATTATTAGATTTTTTTTACCAGAAATCTTGGGGTCCAATCAAAACCACCCGCGGGCAGCCAGTTGGGGAACCCTGCACTAGAGCCTACCCCACTTACCTCTTCAATATAAGAGGATACATATGCAAATAAAATATGATTGGTCAGATCAGATTGTGATGTCACGCGCTGGAACAAAAACTCTATCCCACCTGAATAGGCTGAAAATCCAGGCAAATATATATATTTTTAAGTGTTATTTCAACCTTATTAAAACTGCTCTGCTCCTTTAACATCATAAGATATGTTTACATGTGTTTTACTTCTGTGGTTTGAAGTTGACTTTCTTCTAAAGCAAGAGCACTCTGTCCGGTGTCAGGGCTGTGATACTTTAACTGGTGCGTCTTCAGATTTGATGACTGACTGAATCTTTTCCTACATTGAGAGCATTGGTGAGCCTTTTCTCCTTTGTGAGTTTGCTGGTGTCTATTTAGGTGGTGCAACAGACTGAAAACCTTTCCACAATGGGAGCAGTGGTATGACCTATTTTCTGTGTGAGTTAGCTGGTGTGTCTTCAGACTTGAAAACTGACTGAAACTCTTTTCACACTGGGAGCAGTGATACGGCTTCTCTCCTGTATGAGTTCGCTGGTGTGTCTTTAGATCTGAAGACTGATTGAAACTCTTCCCACACTGAAGGCAGTGGTAAGGCTTCTCTCCTGTGTGAGTTCGCTGGTGTGTCTTTAAGTAGCTTGAATGACTAAAACTCTTTCCACACTGAAAACATTTGTGAGGCTTCTCTCCTGTGTGAGTTCGCTGGTGTATCTTTAGATCTGAAGACTGATTGAAACGCTTCCCACACTGGGAGCAGTGGTAAGGCTTCTCTCCTGTGTGAGTTCTCTGGTGTGTCTTTAAGTAGTTTGAATGACTGAAACTTTTCCCACATTGGGAGCAGTGGAAAGGCTTTTCTCCCGTGTGTATTCTAAGATGATTTTTCAGGGAATCAGGTCGCTTAAAGCCCTTCCCACATTGGGAGCAGTGGATAGGCTTCTCTCCTGTGTGGATCAGCTGGTGTCTATTTAAGGTCTGTGAAAGAGGAAAACTCTTCCCACATACAGAGCAGTGGAAAGGCTTCTCTCCTGTGTGAGTTATCTGGTGTTTCTTTAGTTTGCTTGGTGCCTGAAAACTCTTCCCACATTGACCACAGGGGTAAGTCTTCTTTCTTTGATAGTCTTTTTGCGTGGTATGACGTGAGTTGGACACACGGAACTGCCTCTGCAATCTGAGCAGGGGTGGGGCCTACAAGTGTGCCTTCTCAACTCCTCTGGCTCATAGAAACTAGTGAAGCAGTCCATGCAGTGGTGATGTTTCTGTCTTGAGTTCCTCCGTCTGTGTTGGTGATGCTTTCCTGATGCTGTGGAACTGGGCTCACTGTCTGAACCTGGGTTGGAGCGCTCTCCTGTGGGAATATGGACAGATAAAGGGTTAGAATCATGAACAGAGCATTGGAGGGGGTTTAATAGTCTTGTTGATGCAAGCAGACACACAATAAGAGTTTTAGAATCCCCTGTGGCCGCCAAGGCACAAACCTCTCTCCGTACTCCACACCTGAACTTACCTGGGTCAGTGATTCTATCTAATGCTGCCCCCTCTTCCTCTAGGTCTGGATCAGACACGTCCCTGTTCTCCTCTTCGTCTTTGATTTCTCTCTCCTCTTCTTCTAGTCCTCTCTCCTTTTTGACTTCGGTCTCCTCATCCTCTTTCACACCTCTCTCCTCCATCTCCTTGATGACTGCGTTCTCCTCCAGCTCTTCTTTGACTTCTGTATCCTTATGTTCCTTTTCAATCTCCATCTCTTCCTCTTTGACCGCTCTCTTCTCCTCCACCTCCTGTTTAATCTCTATCTCCTTATGGTCCTCTTTAACATCCATCTCCTCCTCTTTGACTGCTCTCTTTTCGTCCACCACCTTTTCTTCTTCTTCTTCTTTAACTTCTACCTTCTGATCTTCTACTTTAAGTTCTCTCTCTTCCCCTATCACAATCACATTGACTTCCAGTGGTTGACTGCAGTCCTCCAGCTTCACTGACACCATCTCTGGACCCTGCTGTGAGCTTTTCTGTGATGGAACACCACAGCCAGAACCTGGGGACTCCATAGACTTGGGTTCAGCCATGGTAGGCTAGTAGGTAGGTGGATCTGCAGATGGTTTAGTAAAAAGCAGCAGATACAGTGGAGGGTGATTTTCACTCTGCTAAGTCAAGTTACATTCCAAACACTGATTTTCTAAGGTCACAGATAGCGAGCTAGCTAGGTAACTAGCTTCCACATTTCTCATCACAGGTAGAGTTGGCTTGCTAACTAACCAGAGACACCTAGCCAATTGTTTTCAATTGTTTTCGTTCCGTATATCTGGTATTTTCTCTGAGGTGAAATAAGACTGCATGAGTTCTACCAGGTAGCCTCAACTTGAGTGAGCTAACTAGCTACTAAAAAAGATGGTTGTACTATATATGTTTTGCCTCTCAGCTAGTAATAGGCTGGACAATAAAATGAGTCAAAATTCACCCAAGGCTGAAAAACAGCAAAAGAACGTTGGCTAAGCTGGAACACTAGTGCGAGCCCATAGCAAATTAATGGAATCGAATGTTCGCAGAGCATGTTTTGACTGGAGTGATGCTTAGAATTCAATTTCGCCTAAATGGCAACAAAAAACGGTATCCTTTTTATTTTACCACTACAATCTGTTCCTCAGATGAAACTGGGGGAAAAAAACAACTTGTGTAGAAAGTAAATATCCGCACCTCGATGGTGTCAACTGTGCTTATGTCAGCGTAATGAGAAAGTAGGGAAAAATGAAAACGTAGGAATATTTCTGGTCTAGTGATCGATGACAAACAAGCAAGCTCGCTGCCCAGACTTACATAATTACATTTATTTTATTTAACTAGGCAAGTCAGTTAAGAACAAATTCTTATTTACAATGATGGCCTACCGAGGAACAGTGGGTTAACTGCCTTGTTCAGGGGCAGAACGACAGATTTTTACCTTGTCAGCTCGGGATTCGATCCTTTTGGTTACTAGTCCAACGCACCAACCTGCCGACCTCAGATTTCTATGAGTATGTTTGTTGTTGTTTACATTTGAACTATAAACAACGTGAGCATGTATCATTGCCAACGATAGCGAAGCAGGCATTGTGATGTGGAACAATAAGCTAGGAATAGAACGTTCGGAAGGCGGGTTGGTGCCACGGTGCTCAATAGAACTAATAGGAGCTGGCAGGGTGAAAATGTCCCTACAATAAGGCCTGTTTCTTTCGTGATTACTTCAAATTGACAGCAAGTAGTTGGGAAATATGGGCATATTATTAAACTGGGCTCCACGGCGGATGCAATGAACTAGTTTTTAATCAGAAAAAAGCGTTGTTAAAAATGTCATGTGTCCAGCCGCTAGTAAGAAAACAAGCTCCGTAGCTAACGCTAACAGTAGATAGCTACGTTATTGGCCCTCGGTACCCGCTATTACACCATTTGCTCTATCACCGACGATTGTCAATGGAAGTCATGCTTTAATTAGTTCAACATATCACAAACTCACCTTCAAACGTTGTGGCTAAAAGTCTTTATCGACAGTTGTTTGACTGAGTAAGAACACGCAAGGCTAAAAACCAACGATGTAAACTTCCGGATGCGTTCTTCTTCTTTAAGGGCGGAATATATAAGACAATGGTGTATTACCGCCACCTGCTGGATGGGATGAAACCTAAGAATTCTTCTTAGTTTGGCAAATTTAACACATGCGCAGTGAAAGCAACATAATCCACCTTTAAAATCAGTGTTTCAGGATCTCTCAACAGGTGGCTACGGTGTAATCCACTGCCAATTCCTCCTCATTTCCACTTTCTCCTTCAACAGCGTGCACTGACTCTGCATAGGAGACCTACTGGACAGCTACTGCAACCTCCTTCACCCTCACAGGGCACTCCGGGCAGTCAGGAACATGATTCCCAGTACAATTGCAGCACCGTACACTCTCTGACTCTTAAGCAACATATTTATTTTGTGCTGAAAGGAAAGTAGTGGGTGCGTGTCGAAAGCGCCCTGCTATAGTT
>NW_022263835.1:25900-67465 GCF_002021735.2 Oncorhynchus kisutch
AAGAGGGTTACAAACCATGTTCTCATTTATGATAATCAATGCACCTTTTGAAGGACTGAATATACACATTTCAAAAGCTCACCCTGAACTGGGAGGACACAGTCTGCATGGAGCCACCCTTCTTCTTGCCTCCTTTCTTGGCTTTATCTGTTAAAATGGGGAAAAGTTAAAGATAACTAAAAAGTACATTTCCTAGAGCAGGTGGAATAAATAGAATAATAATAAGAATATGTAAGAAATCTAGAGTGGTCTTGTCTTCAGCAAACACACTAATTATAAACCAGAGAATCTCTGGTTAACTTCACACTTATCTAGAGGCAAATGCTGCCAATGAGATTGTTTAAAATAACATATATTGTTTTGTTAAATTAACCAGGTGTATGAGTAAATCAACCAGGTGATAAACCCTGAGAAATTGTAATACATTGAAAGGCTTTAAAGAACATTTGGGTCTGAGTTATAACTAGTATGTAGTTAAATATTGTGATGTGATGCTAGTACCCTCAGGAGGGGAGGGGATACAGGGCAGCCAGAATTTGACTGCGGACTTCTGGTACAGCTGACAAACTGAGTCGTTCAGGGGGTCCTTGTTCTTCTCCAGCCACCCAGTGATGTTGTAGTCCACAGTTCCGGCGTAGTGCACCAGGGAGAAGTGGGCCTCTGCCTTGCCTTGGCAGGCTTGGGTTTCTCAAACGCATTTGTTTTGCCAAGATGCTGGGCGTACAGCTTGTCCTTGAAGGTGGTGTCTGAAGACTTGGGGAACATGCACTCCTCTTCAAGGATGGAGAAGATGCCCAATGGCTTTACGAAAAGAGATTTCAAATTAGTGATATTTACATTTAGTAAATATGCTATTATAGGATTATATTCATTTAGGGACACATAATAGGAAACATATTGAGTTCTCAACAGTTAGTGGCATATATTAATGGGTGCCAAGGGAAGTGAGGCTTCCCCCCCAAAAATGGACATAATATAATGTATCTTTCGTCTCGCTTAGCAAGAGGCTGAATGTATCACTCCAGGTAAAGCATCCGGGTGAACAAAACGGCACCCCTCTGTCTCTGTATGTGTAGCCCTTCTATCTGATGCTGTCTGGTCAAAAAGAGTATGGTATTGTATCATTGAATGCAAGAGAAGCCAGTGATCATTTGGCCTCCCTTGATATTTTTTTCGTGTACAATTACAGCGAATCAGAGTTGAGCTAAACTGAGTGAGCTAATCTGTGAATGGTCCTGGTGCACCAAAAACCGTGTCAAGTGAAGCCAGTTTGGATTTGGCTTCACACCAAATCAAGCCCAACGTCATTGACAGAAAGAAAAACTTCAATTGTTGCATCTCATTGCGTTGTTTTCCCCTGGAGGATAGCTAGCTAGCTAAAATGGGTCCTTTCCTAAATTAGCTTTGGATGGAGATAGGGATTTGTACTCGTAGTTTTACTTAATTCTCTGTACTGGCCAATAATTGTAACACCAATTCTGATCCAACTATAAAATGAATACATTGTGCTTTTGGCCTGAGAGTATGGAAGTTCAATATGTAGCTAGATGTTTACTAGCTAATCGTTGCCCAGGAAAGGAAGTTAGAATAGCAAGCAAGCATTTTAGCCAGGTAGCTTAGAACATTTTTTAAAAGCTTTTAAGTTTCTGCAACATGAAAGAGAGGAGGATGGTATTGGCGTTTCTCTCTAAGTAGGGTGAGTCAACATGTTTTTCAACTTACTCACACAAACACACACATTAGTAACATGGACAAACACATTTAGCTTACGTTGATTGGACTAAAATCGTTTTTGGAATAATTTCGTTTTCACTGTAGACTAAGCATAGGTGATTTGATGATGTTGAAATGTTGAAATTGAAATGGTGCTGGAATAGTGGAGGGAGGCAGCTCCTGTTATCTTTCTGAATTGCGGTAACTCTCCGTGGTTCTAAGTCAATAGATGTTTAGTGGTCCGAAAATGGCAGAAAAATGTACTTGATTGACCATGTTGTAGGTCATGTAACTGTTGTTACATTCATTATGGACTCCACTGGACAGATGTTGCTCTCCGGTTTTGTGATGAAACAAAGGTGTTGTTGAATTTATTCTGCCACTGTGTCTTATTGTCTCAGCCTTTGGCCTGTATATATTTTTTATTTTACCCTTATTTAACTAGGCAAGTCAGTTAAGAACAAATTCTTATTTTCAATGACGGCCTAGGAACAGTGAATTAACTGCCTTGTTCAGGGGCAGAACGACAGATTTTTACCTAGTCAGCTTGGGGATTTGATCTTGCAACCTTTCTGTTACTAGTCCAACGCTCTAACCACTAGGCTACCTGCTGCCCCATATCTTGGTGTCAAAGCATTTAAACTAACAGGTTATAGAGCAAACAACGTAATTATCACAACACAGGTTGTATTATGGATTTTTTGGACTCGATTGGCAGCCCCAGTGATTTAATACTGTATATGTTCTACCACTGTGATAATATATCACACAGCGCTCCATATGAGCTTTGCTGTTACTGTCCATTATAATCCTCACAGACATCTTACCTTCTCAATAAGCTCAATGCAGGCAGCCAAGTCCATGCCGAAGTCAATGAAGGCCCAGATGATTCCCTCCTTCTTGTACTCCTCTTGCTCCAGGACGAACATGGTGTGGTTGAAAAACTGTTGCAGTTTCTCATTGGTGAAGTTGATGCACAGCTGCTCCATGCTGTTATACTGTTGATGGAATTTTAAAAGGGATCATTTCATCATACAAGACTGTAATCCCTCTCAATCACATCAAATTGTCTTGTTCTGGTCTCATACTCACATCAAAGATCTCAAACCCGGCAATGTCAAGCACACCGATATAGAACTGCCTTGGATTCTTGGTGTCCAACATCTCATTGATCCGGATGACCATCCACAAGAACATCCTCTCATAGATGGACTTAGCCAGAGCACTGACTGAGTTATTAACCTGCAATGATAATACCTCAAATTAATACATGAGATAATGACCATGTCTAGTGATAAGGTGATACAAGCTTGGGAAAAACAAAAGCAATGCACTCGTCCCCAAAATAATTCCTGTGCTCAGAAAATTTTAGATTTGTTTGGCCGCCTTACCTGAGGCACAGTCTGTCCCTTGGTCACATACTCGTTGCCGACCTTCACTCTGGGGTAGCACAGAGCCTTCAACATCTCAGCTGAGTTCAGGCCCAGCAGGTAGGCGATTTTATCAGCCACTGGAGAGAGAACCAACAACAACAGACTCAGGGACACAAGATCACTTGTTTCTGATTTCACACTGACAAAATAGTTTGGTTAACTTCTTTGTGGGTTAGGTTTTGATTCACCTACATTTTGGAGGTTGGAATTTGTTCTCCTGCCTGACGTTCATGTGGCACTGTCTGTCTTAGGTGTTCTATTTCTATGTTGGGGAATGGGACTAATGCTTTACATATTGTATATCTATGAGTGGGACTCACCCTCTGTGCCGTCTGGCTCGGCCTGCTCCTCACGCTGCTTCTGCTTGAATTTCAAGTTTCCATGGTGCAATACAGCTCCTGTCAGCTTGTAGATGCCAACCTTCTCTTCATTAGTGAATCCCAGGATTGTAATGGCATCCTGACATTAAAGATGAAGTACAACAGTGATGAACTAGCTTTGGTCAGTTACATTACAGTTCTGTGCTGCTCACTGCAGAACAAATGGGATGGATAGATTTGACTGGCTTCTCTGTTCCACATGATTATGCTTGTCAAACACATTAGTAGATGGCAGCACATTTGTTTTACACAGTTCCACAGGACACTTAGTGGTGCTCTCTTGTGGAAGGCACAAATAGTTCCTTGAGGCACATGCCTAACTAACAAGGCATTTAGTATCAAACAAAAACACATGAAAATTCCCAGCTGCCACCAAGTTGGAATTTCACAGTACATTCAGTGTATATGGTGGTCCTATCCATTCCATATCTAGAGTTTGGTTAACCCTTTGTTTGACTCACATCTGTGGCATCCAGCTCTTCATTGTCGTTGATGCTGGCCACAGTGATCTGTCCCTGACTGCACATGGGGAAGTCGTAGGGGTTGGTGGTGATGAGCGCCATTTCTGTGGACAATGGAGAACAGCTTGTCAGGTAAATTTGAATTCTGCTCTCCTACTTTACATTATCTCTCCCTCCTTTACTCAATAGATGGACTCAATGATACATGTAGTATATAATGAATAGCATCAAAAGAGGGGACTGAGACTTGTGCACTAGTGCATCACAGTGTATTACTTGATAGATATTTCCCAAAGACCTGTCCCATTTCTAGATGCCTTGTTTCCTTGGATGTACTCATTGTAATAGTATTATTAGTGTGTACTATGAATATTTTGTATATATTCCATAGATGGGGGTGGGAATAATTTCCCATGAACCTCTACTTTGTCATACCAACTAGCTCAGGTTTGTGGCCTGTCATCATCTGGAAGAAGATGTGGTAGCCTCTCTCATCGGGCAGCTGGAAGGAGACTCTGGACTTCTCCAGCAGGTCTGAGAGCGAGAGAGAGTGAACGACACAAAGAGAGAGAGAAAAAGGAGAGCGAGATCGAGAGAACAAGAGAGAGAACATGAGATACATTTAAATTGAATGATCTCCCCCAAAAATGATGTGTGCATTTAGGAAAGTATTGAGAAACAATCCAAATTAACTCACAGGTTTCAATGTCAGCTTTAGCCAGTTTACCAGCTTGGAAGTGAATCCTGATGAATTTACCCTATAGTAGAGCATGGGGGTTAGAAATAGGCCAACAAATTAATCTAACATATTACTTTGATAGTCCCCTTTAAAAGTTACAGTTTGTTGGACAGGTGTTGGATCTTTTGATACAGATATAGGATCCAGTTTGCTACAGCAGGAAAATAATCCTGCAGCAACAGGAAATGTGAATTATGATAAAAATTTTAAGATAGAAATTACAATTTTAGAACCTCGAATACATTACAAGTTTGAATTTTCAGCAACAAATCAGTGATCAAAATTAAATTGTAAATCTGTATAACGAATGGGGACTACTGAATTACATTTTTCCAATATAAGGTATCTTCCACAGTATGCCCTTCATACTTACAAAGCGAGACGAGTTGTCGTTCCTCACTGTCTTGGCATTACCGTAAGACTCCAGCAGAGGGTTAGCTGCAATGATCTGATCCTCAAGAGACCCCTGATTGAGACAAACATAAGTTGCTCAAAAACTGGTAACATCATAAAGTTAGTTTTTCTCAACAGCTTGAAACAGGATTCACCACAGGAAAAACAGTTTACACAGCCAACCAAACTGAAATGTGTTAAAAAGGCAAACATAAGAACAACTTACCTGCATTTTGCCAGGTTCTGCTTCCTTCTTGGCCCCAGACACTGCAATGGTGGCAAAGTACTGGATGACACGCTTGGTGTTGACAGTCTTTCCTGCACCGGATTCTCCACTGGTTTATATGACAGAGAAAGAGGGGTTTTAGTTACATGTATGAGTGTCAGATTGGCTTTCACTAAGATATTGCGTAGAAAAATACACTGTTAACCTGTGTTCTGATATAAGTCTTTAACAAATAATCCTTCTCATCGACTCGTTATTACACATAACCTGATGCTCTAATCCATTCATAATGTCATGTATTTCATCACACCAACTGACCCAACTTATTACAATAGAAACACTTTCTCAAGTGACATTTTAGTAAACAACTTACGTAATCAGGACGGACTGGTTCTCCTTATCTGGAACCAAAAAACATATTGCTTATCATACTCAAGAAACATTTATGGGGACATTATTTCATTCATAGCATCATCACGGATTTCAATTTGCAACATTTTCCATTCAAGGGTAGTGAAATCAGATATTCCCAGCAAACTGTTATTACCTAGACTAGAAAACAGTAGATACCTCTCTGAAGCATATTTTAATTTCCATTGATGCATCCATCCATCTATCCATCATCACTTAATGGACTTTGAGAGACATACGCACTTAATGGACAGCCATCCAACCAACCAACCATCTCTCTCTCTCTCTGTCTCTCTACCTCACCTGCTGTCTCGACCTCTGAATGCTCGGCTATGAAAAGCCAACTGACATTTACTCCTGAGGTGCTGACCTGTTGCACCCTCTACAGCCACTGTGATAATTATTTGACCCTGCTGGTCATCTATGAACGTTTGAACATCTTGTAGAACGATCTGGCCTTAATGGCCATATACTTTTATAATCCCCACCCGGCACAGCCAGAAGAGGACTGGCCACCCCTCAGAGCCTGGTTCCCCTCTAGCTTTTCCTTCTACATCTGCATTGCTTGCTGTTTGGGGTTTTAGGCTGCGTTTCTGTACAAGCACTTTCTGACATCTGCTTATGTAAAAATCGCTTTATAAATAAATGTGATTGATTGATCCAACCATCCATCCATGAGATATCGTACCAATCATCATGAACTGAAAGGCGTTGTCAGAGACGGAGAAGATATGGGGTGGAGCCTCCATCCTCTTCTTCCCTCTGTAGGCGTTGACAACCTCTGCGTCGTACACAGGGAGCCACTTGTAGGGGTTCACCGTGGCACAGAAGAGCCCAGAGTAGGTCTGGATGAAAGCATAATTAAATGAGGGGATTACTAAAGTCAGATGTACTTTTACCTGGAATTATGTGAGGATGTGGGTGTTCTTTGGTTTACTGATGTGGGTCTACTGTATTGATATGTTTTGGTTTCTACCGTTCACTTATGTAGTACTGTATGTGTGTATTTATTATCTTCATGTGTGTGTAGTACTGTATGTGTGTATTTATTATCTTCATGTGTGTGTAGTACTGTATGTGTGTATTTATTATCTTCATGTGTGTGTGTGCTTGTATGTGCAGGTTTCTTACATAGATCATCCATGCTGCATAACGCTCTTTGAGGTTATACAACACAGAGGCTTCATTCAGGTAGGTCATCATGGCCATGTCCTCAATCTTGTCGTACTTAGGGGGGTTCATCTCATAGATGTCTGCATCTTTGAACTCTTTTCCTTCCTGAAACAGTCAGAAATCTAGGTTACACACAGATCAAACTGGACATGACTGAATGCTTTTAAAAGTTTAGTCTTTAAAAAATTGTATATCCACATTTAATCCAACTACTTTGTTATCACCCACTGACACATATCTGGAGATTCTTGACCTGTAAATATCAAACATTCCATGCCAATTTTAAATAACAGCTTTAAACATGATGTGTTTGAAGGTTATATTCTGTTTACAAAAACAAATACATGTTTAATCTATCTGTTATTACTGATTTTTTTTTTAATGCTTCATAATATATATTTTGTTAAAGATTTTATATTGAAATGTTTTTGATCATTTTGATGACTTTTCATGAAACAGAGTAATTACACAAACTTGAACTTGAATACTTTTCAGATCAGACTTACCTCCTTAGTGCCGTCGGGTTTCGTGACTGTTACAGTACACTTCCCGTCGGCCCTGGCAGTGACCAGACCCTTAAGGTACAGCTCTGCCTTGTCTGTCACATAGCAGGAGTTCTTTGAATCAAAGGGTGCGGTTTGTGCCTCAATCCTTTCCCTCTCAGGCTTACGGAGGTATATGGCAGCCTTGCCGTAGATTTGCATCTCAGCGTCCGTACTCATGGTGACGGATAACTAGGAAAGAGATGAAACAAGAAACATGATTGACTCTGTGATGCTTCCTCCCCAGTCAACAGAGTTAGGTGAGTGGTATCTCTCTCAGAATATTTTCATCACTTTTTATGTGAAGAGTCAAACCGTGTCTCACCTTCTTTTTCCCCTCCTACAGATGAATGTGTACTTCTTAGAGGACCCTGTGAAACATAATGTGTTGTAAAAACGCACAAGTCTAAAGCAGTGGAGGCTGCTGAGGGGAAGAGGGCTCACAATAATGACTGGAGTGTAGCAAATTGAATGTTGTGAAAAAGCACAAGTCTAAATCCTTTTTAACTTTTTAATTTTAACCCCTGAATGTCTAAAACACATTTAACTAAATAATTAAAGCCATGTAAATTTAAACTACAGGTGCAACTGCTAACTTTCATTTTCCTAATGGCATCTCACTTTACTACTGAAATAATTACCCCTGATAACCCAGTGGCATTCTAGACTACTCCCTTAATTTACGAACAGGTAGAGGTGCACCACTTTAGTCCATAAAAGGAAGTTACAGATTTTAAGTAATGCACATTTAAAGAAAACCAATGGCACTTGATTGCATATGGTCAAATCTTACAAGAGACATGCAGCACTCAATTCAAACAGTGCAGTTAGCTACTGCCTCCGTTGCTGAGTGCAAAGATGAGACAAATAAACAAATCTAAGGAGGTGGAGAGGTCTTACCACAGAGGAAGAAGGTATCTGACTTATGGATGCTGGGGCCTCAGCCTCCTTATATCTGGTTGGAAGTGCCAACCAGGCAAAAGTTAATTATGGACCACTCTGGGAAAGGACATGAATTGGATGAGAGACCTCTGTGTGTCTGTGTCTCACTAGCACCTCCCACTTCCAGGAGCACCACACTCCCATTACATGACTTTTTAATGTCATATTTGTCTCTGAATTGAATTTCACTGATTTTACGTAAATGAGAGATGTCATTACTAATAATTATGACAATATCAAAAGTTTAATTCATCCCAATGTTACTTCTACTGAACCTCATATACTGTAATGGAGTGAGTCCATGTTGCTTCTACTGAACCTCATATACTGTAATGGACTGAGTCCATGTTGCTCCACTACAACTAAAATACTAGTCTAATCTGACCTGATTTAGTTCCATTTTAGTGGCATTAATCCTCATCAACAACTTTATATATATGTTCACCTGTTATTGATATTGTTTATCTTGTAAACACATCTGAACTGTCTCCTCACCTTTACCTCGTGCTTTGCTTAATTTGATTTATCACCCCTGTGGAACCACATTAAATTAATATTTGAAAGCTTGAACGGACACATTTAGGCTTTAAATAACAGCTTATAAAACCGTTAAATCTAATGTGTTATTTATCTACAGTATGATCTATTAAAAAGATTCTCGAGGCGCTTTTATTTGTCTCACATTTCAGTTGGCTAAAACGGTCCAGTAGGATTCTTATGACACATCACCAGTACAGTATTTCAATAATCTTATCCACTCATATTGCTGACAGCGATATAACTGCCTCAAACATTTATTACTCTCTGAAGTTAACTGCTTAGCAGCTGAACTGGCTTCAGTAAAACTGTTATAAAATGAATAGGGATTAGTTACAATAAAGTAACAGATTCCTTTACCTTTACATTACATTGTCACCACCTGAATACACCCTGTGTGTTTGGGGTGCTGTGTCCACCCAGCACATTAATAGGGGGGACCGGGGTTGGTTGTCACTTTTTACTATGGTGTGTATTTCTCATCACCAGTATATCTTATGAGGAAACCAATGTCTGTGTGTTTGGGGTGCTGTGTCCACCCAGCACATTAGTAGGGGGGACTGGGGTTGGTTGTCACTTTTTACTCTGGTTTGTATTTCGCATCACCAGTATATCTGTCACGGACCCCTCCGGAACTGTCCTTACACACACCTGGTTCCTATTCCCAGTGATTAGTAATTGTATAAATGTGCCCTTTGTTCACCAGTATCTGGTCGATTATTGTCACAATGTTCGTTGGTGCGTGTGAGTACCTGTGCTATGTTGTGTTTGCTTTCGTGCCATTGTGGATTGTGCAGATGATTACGGTTTTCGTCCCGTGTGGAATCATTGTGTGCGTGTGTGTTACTGGTCTCGTCCTGGTGTATTTATTCGATGTATCCTCGCTCTTTTATTACGGTCTCAACCCTGTGTTTTGTATACATGTTTGTTTGGTCTTTGTCCCTGTAACTTAAACACGGCACGCTGTCATTTGGGGAAAAAAAAAAAAACTATTACGCATTCCTGCGCCTGTCTCCCGATCCTTCATACCAACGTGACAATATCTTATGAGGAAACCAATATCTTTGGTTGAAATGGGGACCCTTTTTATCCTCATATCTCATTCCAACATGGAGTTATGAGTCATCAAACACACTCTGTCCACTTGTGACAACCAGCCCCATCACAGGGGCAGTATTATTACACGATACTGATGATGTCATACAATATGGGGTTATTCTTTTGGTAAGAGGAAGTGATGCAATATAGCAAACAGAATCTTTGCAATAGCCAAGTCTTTCTTTGATTGAACAATATTCCTAACAAAATGCTAAATTTGATGCTTTAAGAAAAGCATATGACATTATAATCTGGGAATTTAATGTATACTGGCAGTATACTCTATACAATACTGTATACCCCCCATGGCTTGACCTAGGAAGTCACAAAATAGGTTTGAAATACAGCTCTCCCTTTCTTCTTTTCAACAAACATAATTCATGGATTCTCTCATAGTTCGAAACATTTACCAAAAAAACATAAATTCCCCTTACATCAATGTTTTGACATGCTGACATGAATTGCCCAGGGCCTCGTTTCCCAGTTGCGATGTAACTTAAGCACTGCGATGATCGTTATTATACGAGCACATTTTTTAAGAGTGTTTCCCAAACAAGCACGTAGAGAAAGCGTTTGCTAAATGTATCGTTAGACCATGTCTCTGCTCTGGGATCAGCTTTCTCCATTCAAATTTTACCTTAACATTAGAATTATTCCACAATACTGATGACGGATCAGTTCCTAGAGAGAAATCATGACCTATGGCTGCAAATAGGCAAATGAGGCAGCTTATTATGCTTTACCAATAATAATGCACCAAATTACAGATTGGGAACATAATTTGCTCACATGCTGTTGCACATCATGAAACACCAAGGCAAAAATTAGATAGTAGCCTGGACGCAAAATAGACTTCCGTTGATTGAACATTACATTTATTTCAATATGATTGAAGCCTATCATTTTATCCTTCACTTGTTTATAACAATTGAAAATTCCTTGGCAACTTTGTATTTGTAGTCAACTTTGTTCTGAAGTTATCGGCAGTAACAGTCAGACAGATAGAATCAAGAAGTTTGGGTTATGTTTAGCGGAGATCTGTGAATAACGATGCACTTTGGCTGCTCTACGAGTGGTCACTCGTAGATGTGAAAAGGTTTTTAAGAGACACGTTACTAACAAAGGCTCTGGGAAACACCTTGGCTACGAAAGAGACATCGTAAGAAGGTTCTAAAGATTATCTTAATGCTACGAAAGAGACATCGTAAGAAGGTTCTAAAGATTATCTTAATGCTACGAAACAGACATCGTAAGAAGGTTGTAAAGATTATCTTAATGCTACGAAACAGACATCGTAAGAAGGTTCTAAAGATTATCTTAATGCTACGAAACAGACATCGTAAGAAGGTTCTAAAGATTATCTTAATGCTACGAAACAGACATCGTAAGAAGGTTCTAAAGATTATCTTAATGCTACGAAAGAGACATCGTAAGAAGGTTCTAAAGATTATCTTAATGCTACGAAAGCTCAGAGAATTCACACATTTGAACCTTAAATATATTACACAGCGCCATTTAGATTGGGAATCATTTGCACTCTGACAACCAACCCGTGAGACAACCAGCCCCAGTCTCCCCTACAAGAAGCCCCAAAGGGGGGGAGCAACTGGATACACTAGTTGAGCAGGGAGCGGACCATCTTGGCCTTTTCATTTCTTGGACTGTGCTCTCGTCTTCACTGCAGCCAAGGTTTATTGTTTGATATATCTGCCAACGCAGCCTAATTCTGGCACCGATGCCACTGTTATTAGACAAGATATTTTCTTGCCATGTTTGTGGGTGGAGAGAACATTAGCACCATGCAAACTAAATGTTTATGAGATAAAGTTATTTTAATGTGCAAAGATCTTGCATGATATATGACCTGTCGTGTACACCAGGCATGAGCTCCAAACTTGCTCTGGGCAGAAGTTACCCTCCGGGAAATAAACAAAATGTGGACTTTGATTGAAAGTGCAGTGATAGACATTTGGGTAACATTAAACCTGACATTAGACATTTAACCTTCATTGGAATTTGGTTATGCTTTAAGCATAATGATCACACATTGGAAATTCAACTATCTTTTGGCAGTCTTTTTGAGTGGGTGAATATAGGTTGTAATCTCATTGATTAACATCTCAACCAAATATTACCCAATTATCCATGTTTAAATTATGTGGTTTGCCCAGTGGGATGACCCTTCACAACTTATTGATTTAGCTGAACCCGCTGAGTTCGTGCTTTGGGAGGAACAAGAGCCTGCAAACCATGTGGATGGGCTGTCCAGAACAAGAGCCTGCAAACCATGTGGATGGGCTGTCCAGAACAAGAGCCTGCAAACCATGTGGATGGGCTGTCCAGAACAAGAGTTGCTGGCCTCTGGTATTAACTGCCAGATGTCATTAAGCAGTTGAGTAAACTGTCATTATAAAACAGTTTGTACATATTGGCCCATGGGGGAATCAAATACTTACTGTTGATCCAATACATTTTAAGGGTGCTTTAAATGATCAGTCTGTGCTTGCAAAGTAGTTTTATCACGACATACAGGAGCTTGGCTGAGACACCCCAGAGCCTTGGCTCAAGTCAGCATTTCTTTTACATGAATCAATCCATTAAAATGTCACAGACAGTAAAAATCTAAATCTGGACATGAAAGGTCAGATGCTTGTGGCGTGTATCCACAAAACCACCAGTCTTGGCTCGGTTAATTGAGATCTTATTTTCCAGGTCACATATCTCGCTGTAAATCTATTACGGTGTCAGCAATGTGAGGACCTCATGGTTGACTAATAAGGTCAAAATAATGTGCTGGCCTGTATCGGATCTCTCTGTGGTCCACAGTAAAGGTATGAGGTCTTCACCTTTCAGCATGCAGAGTGAAGTCAACGGAGGACTAAATGTAATATGAATCTAATGCATTTACAAGGAGAAACACTTGGATCAAATGGGGAGCTGTTGGGTTTTTCAAGTTGTACAAATCTTTAGTCCAAATTATTCAAATTATTACCCCCTTCAGTGACCTCCAACCATGGCCATATGAAACTGTGTCAGAAATACATGCAGCCTGAAGTCAATTGGGATTGCTTTATGACCCTCTGAGATTGCTTCATGATATCTGCTGAGCTGTTCTTGAAACTAACATTTGATCCAATACAGTCCATGGCAAAGTTACAAGAAGTGTACCAAAGCAACAGATCATTTACAATCCCAATATGGCCCTGTTCAGAAATGGGTGTATCAGAAATACATCCAGCTTCCACAGCAATATATCTCAGGTAATTTGGCATTGGTTCATTGGCAGATCTGCTGCCATTTGAGCCGTACACCAGAGGATATGACCATATATGAAACAGACTTCTAACTGAATTGGCCATTAAATAAACCAGTCAAATACCTACTTATTTTGGACAGCTTTGTTTTTAGAAGCTCAAATGTAAAAACAACAGAGATTACAAGAAGACACAGCCAATGACAATATAAGTCAAGTCCATAACATCAATAAAACTGGGAATCCCACACCCTCCCTTCAGCTGCTGGAACACAAGTGTCTCTGAGAGAGCAGGGGACTCGTCCTTGCCAAGCCTTTTGGAAGAGTCAGGACAAGTGACAGTCTAATCCACTAGATGACCCCACCAAGGATCACTGTTTAGAAGTTAAACCCTTCACATCCAGTCGCACAATTGGAAGACTGATTTAAATCATGGGGGAAATGGGAAGTGTTCCTGTCTGCCTGTGAATGAGTTGAATAGAAGGTGTTGAATAGAATGAGTTGAATAGGTGTTGAATGGAAAGTTTAACTGCTGCTTTCGTAATATCCTTGACATCTATGGCAGCTGTTATATATATTATTTATTTTCCCTTTATTTAACCAGGCATGTCAGTTAAGAACAAATTCTTATTTTCAATGACGGCCTATCGCAATCATCTAAATAATGTACTCAACTTGTTGGATCAGAATCAGGGTTGTGTTCATTAGGTACAGTGTTACAAAACATTAAGTTGGTGGCCACCGGCTTCTTAAAAAAAATCATTATTCAATGCTGTCACGAACCGCCTCGAAGCCCGTAACAAAAAGGGAGACAACGTGGAGATAAAGAATAACAAAATATATTCATTACCTGAAGTAAAGTAAATACAATTAACAACGTTGTGTGTTTAGTCAGTAGTGTAAGTGAGTGGTCAGGTATACATGTGATAATGAGGGTGTTGAAAGGTGCCATAGCAAACAAACCAAATAGCCACACAACAAAAAAAATGCCACAACCAAAATATGTGTGTCTGCATGGAGAGAGTCTCCTCACTGAATGGAGAAGAGGTGCATTTATCCTGGGACACACCCGAGTTCAGGTGTGTCCCATTTCACTGATGACCCTCCCGGCTCCGCCCACCGACATCCTATTAAGGTAAACAAGAGCAAAGAGAAAGAATTCGGCAGACAAGAGTGGGAGGAAAGTCACAATTACAAATGAACTTGTAAATCTTTATACCATCACATCTTGGCCAATATAACAACAATTTAAATAAAACTCAGCAAATTAAACTTGTGTTGTGCACCGCCATACACTCCCCATCCTCTCGTCATGTTCTGTTCAGCCGTTAACGAGAACCACATACCTGATTTATAAACAGGGGGTTGTTAAAAGGTCACAAATGTTCCAACTTAAAATGGTTTATTTCTCAGTTATGCTTTAAGATACAAATGTCAAATATATGTCAACAATCCTTCCTCCAAAGGACCCGTCTATGGATTAAATGGGAAAATCCACAAAATATTTTTTCTTCTTCTAGTTTAATGAGGAATCTTCCCAATAGCTTTCTAATAGCTACACTAATGTGGCATAGAGACTGATTCTCCAGCTAACCTTTCTTTCTCCAGGAGTTAATGTTTCCTCTTTCAGAACCTGTTCATAATCCACTTCCTATTTACATGTTGAACACTAAATATGTTCAAAATCACATTGAAGTGACATCAGTGTGGAACCAATGTGTCTGATCAACTTCCCCTCGCACTCCATGGTCCTGGACCTTTCTCTTTGGTTTGGACTAGATGGTATACAGCTCTATGTCAGAATTGAATTTTTAGACTTTACACAGCAGGTTAGGAGAATTAGGTTAAGGTTAGGAAAGGGGTTAGGGTTAGCTAAAATGCTAAATGTTTCAACTTAAAGCTGTTTCCCATCTAGCCTGCAACTAATGTTAGCTTACAGAGTGGGTAACTGCTCACTGCTCCATGACTGCCTTCTGACACCATGTATCTAGTCTGTGTTGGCTGACTGTTGGGCCTTCATTCCAACCTCTCCCGTCACTGTGGATTCTATTTATAGCCTTCTCATAAAACTGTGAAGCCCCAGTTATGTGTTTGATAGGCCTATGCTGACAAAGATATCTAGCATCTAACTCATTGCAATTTGAACCCTCTGGTAAATGTGGATAAGTGTAACATTACCGAATACATGAAATGCTTTTTTCCTAAACGGGTATGGACTTGCTACTGCTTGTCTAATAATATATTATTGAATTATTGCAAGCACCACGACCCAACAACCAAGCCACCCTCTGTGAGAAAGTCCTGCTGCTGCCACTGCGTCACATGCTCTCTGCTCCTTTTAATACACCAATGGTTCGCATAATGGGTTGTTTACATAGCTAGCTAGTCTGGTGGTGCCTGCAGAGTGTTGGCAAAGATACTTACGTTGCCCTATTCATATGGGGGAAATGGTGTAGTCGACACGGATGTATTAATTTAAACACTGAATAATGTTATGCATAGAATGAAATATAGATTCTCTTTGAATTGTATGCTGCTACAAGTTCTAAAAAAACATGTATGCTCAGCACACGTGGGAACTTCTTCAAGACTGTTGGAAAAGCATTCCAGTTGAAGCTGGTTGAGAGAATGCCAAGCTGTCAAAGCTGTCATCAAGACAAAGGGTGGCTACTTTGAAGAATCTCAAATATAAAATATACTTTTTTTGGTTACTACATGATTTCATGTGTTATTTCATAGTTTGGATGTCTTCACTATTATTCTACAATGTAGAAAATAGTAAGAATAAAGAAAAACCCTTGAATGAATAGGTGTGCCCAAACTTTTGACTGGTACTGTATATACAGTCATTGGTCCAGATACATCATTTGGGGGGGGGGACAATTAGCCAGCTTGCTAGCTAGCCAGCCACACCATAAAGAGTTAACCTAAAAGACATCTGGCGTCATCAAAACAATTATTGGTACCATGATTGTCTTTTTAAAAAAAAATACACAAAGATTGACCATGAAGATCGATCACCCCTGAACTGGACCCTGCGCCATCTTTTTTGTTTCCCCTGGCTGATGGTTCCTGATCTTTTGAAAACATAATTTGAAGCTTGAGAGGAATGGAAGATGCAGTACAGTGATGCAGTGCTGAGGCAGAGGGCTCATAGTGAGGATGACTGTTATTTTGAATCTGAACTGTGTGTGGAGAGCTTTCTGGCACCCAGAGCTGCTGAGGAATCACCCACGTAGGTGCTACAGATTGTGAAGGAGGAGAAGTCCAGTGGCTACACGACTCAGGCTGGTTCCCAGACTAGCCCTCAACAAGATCGTCACTACACTTTTCATCAACCTCCTCTTTGATCACATTCCTCTAATGAAGGTTCTGACGGTTGTAGGATGTGGCAGCACTTGCAAACTATCACAGATCACCAAAGGAAACCCAGTCGCGAGCTTCCCAGTGGCGCAAGCTTACCAGACGAGCTGTTAAGTACCTTCTATGTTCACTTCGAGGCAAGCAACACTGAACCATTGCAAGAGACCACCAGCAGTTCCGGATGACTGTGTGATCACTCGCTCCGTAGCTGATGTGAGTAAGACCTTTAAACATATGTATGTACGGTCACAGGGCCAGGCGGAATAGCTACAGTGCATGCGCTGACCTGCTGGAAAGTCAACTAGATTAGAAGGCCTAGACTACTTCATCCTAATGTATGCTAAATGTATTTGTTACAAAACAAACACTGGCTAATCATAAAAGGGGAATGTTCAATTTGATTATATGCATGCATAGCAAACAGATAGTGCATACAGAAAGTATTCAGACCCCTTCACCTTTTTCCCATTTTGTTATGTTACAGCCTTATTCTAAAATGTATTAAAATCGTTTTTTCCCTCATCAATCTAAACACAATACCCCATAATGAGAAAGGAAAATAAGGATTTTATAAATGTTTGCACATTTATATAAAAATTAATTAAATTTCACATTTACATAAGTATTCAGACCCTTTACTCAGTACTTTGTTGAAGCACCTTTGGCAGCGATTACAGCCTTGAGTCTTCTTGGGTATGACGCTACAAGCTAGGCACACCTGTATTTGGGGAGTTTCTCACATTCTTCTCTGCAGATCCTCTCAAGCTCTGTCCGGTTGGATGAGGAGCGTTGCTGCACAGCTATTTTCAGTTCTCTCCATAGATGTTTGATCGGGTTCATGTCCGGGCTATGGCTGGGCCACTCAAGGACATTCAGAGACTTGTCCCGAAGCCACTACTGCATCTTCTTGGCTGTGTGCTTAGGGTCATTGTCCTGTTGGAAGGTGAACCTTCACCACAGTCGGAGGTCCTGAGTGCTCTAGAGCAGGTTTTCATCAAGGATATCTCTGTACTTTGTTATGTTCATCTTTCCCTCGATCCTGACTAGTCTCCCAGTCTCTGCCGCTGAAAAACATCCCCACAGCGTGATGCTGCCACCACCATGCTTCACCGTAGAGATGGTGCCAGGTTTCCTCCAGACGTGATGCTTGGAATTCAGGCCAGAGAATCTTGTTTATCATGATCTGAGAGTCCTTTAGGTGCCTTTTGGCAAACTCCAAGTGGGCTGTCATGTGCCTTTTACTGAGGAGTAGCTTCTGACTGGCCACTCTACCATAATGGTCTGATTGGCGAAGTGCTGCAAAGATGGTTGTCCTTCTAGAAGGTTCTCCCATCAGAGGAACACAGAGGAACTCTGGAGCTCTGTCAGAGTGGCCATTGGGTTGTTGGTCACCTCCCGGACCCAGGCCCTTCTCCCCCGATTTCTCAGTATGGCCGGGCGGCTAGGTCTTGGTGGTTCCAAACTTCTTCCATTTAAGGATGATGGAGACAGCAACCAGTCGAGACCAGGAGACCCATGAGGCGGTGCACAATTAGCCCAGCGTCGTCTGGGTTAGGGGAGGGTTTGTTCTTCTCCCGTCGTGCTCTAGCAACTCCTTGTGGCGGGCCGGGCGCATGCACGCTGACTTCGGTCACCACTATTTTGTCCTACCACGGCAATGCCACGGAGTGAAATTAATGCATCAGTTGCCATCTGTTCCTGAAAACAAATTGAAATTAGCTAGCTAGCAAGTTCACCAATTCAGGATAAAAAAATAAAAAAACTGTTGACACTGTTGATTTTATGATTAGTTAATTTAGTTGTTCATCCCTAAACAGCTGATAACTAGGATGAGATTGCTAGCTAGCTAGCCATCGCATCTGACAAGGTAACTTCGCTTGGCTAGCGGGGCTGATAAACAGCAATGACTTAACATTTGAATACAAAATTCACATGAAAATGTAATTTGATGAATAAATAAACATAATACTTATAAAGTTATTCCTCAGGAATATTTTTTCCCCAAAACGGTTTTCAGTCTCCTATTGATATAGAGTTTTTTTTTTTCGCTGTGTCGCAAGGTGTTGTGGGATAGCTTCCCCATCAAAGGGAACGGAAAAGTATGCTCCCGTGCGTGCTTTGTTTTCCAGCTCTCCCAAGTACGCTTATAGAACTTCTGGTAAACTTAGTACACACTTGCCTTTTCGCGTTCCTTTGTTTGGAATCCCACTTGAAAAGTGACAGATGACTTCCGTAACCCTTTTTACGCTTTAAATAGAACACAAGTATACATTTTGGAACACCGCCGTGGACTTCCTGACGGGCCTCCCCCAGGTGTTGAGGGTAGGAAACTACACATTCGCCACACTGACCCTCAACACGTGGGCCCATCAGGGGTGCGTGCTTAGTCCCATTCTGTACTCACCGTTCACCCACAACTGCGTGACTGGGCACGACTCCCAACTCCCTCATTAAGTTTGCCGACAACACGACAGTGTTAGGCCTGATCACCGATGACAATGAGACAGCCTACAAGGAGAAGGTCAGGGACCTGGCAGTGTGGTGCCTGGACAACAACCTCCCCCTTAAAGTCAGTGACACCAAGGAGCTGATCGCGGACTACAGGAAACGGGGGGCCAAGCACGTCCCCATTCAAATCAACGTGGCTGTAATGGAGTGGGTCGAGAGCTTCAAGATCCTCGGTGTCCACATGACTAATGACCTTTCATGGTTCAAACACACCAACACAGGAGGCTGGGCCCTCAGATCCTCTCAAAATTCTACAGCTACACCATTGAGAGCATCTTGAGTGGCTGCATCACCGCTTGGTATGGCAACTACTTGGCATTCGACCGCAAGGCGCTACAGAGTGTAGTGCATACGGTCCAGTACATCACTGGGGCGGAGCTCCTTGCCATCCAAGACCTCTATAACAGGCTGTGTCAACGACTCCAGCCCCAAGTCTGGGACCAAAAGGCTCCTGAACAGCTTCTACCCTGAAGCCATAAGACTGCTGAACAGTTAATCAAATGGCGATTCGAACTGTTTGCATTGAACCCCTTTTTGAAAAGTATATATATTATTATTTATTTATTTTCTCACACACTTTCACACATACTGCTGCTACTGTGGTTATTATCTATCCTGATTGCCTAGTCACTTTCACACATACTGCTGCTACTGTGGTTATTATCTATCCTGATTGCCTAGTCACTTTCACACATACTGCTGCTACTGTGGTTATTATCTATCCTGATTGCCTAGTCACTTTCACACATACTGCTGCTACTGTGGTTATTATCTATCCTGATTGCCTAGTCACTTTCACACATACTGCTGCTACTGTGGTTATTATCTATCCTGATTGCCTAGTCACTTTCACACATACTGCTGCTACTGTGGTTATTATCTATCCTGATTGCCTAGTCACTTTCACACATACTGCTGCTACTGTGGTTATTATCTATCCTGATTGCCTAGTCACTTTCACACATACTGCTGCTACTGTGGTTATTATCTATCCTGATTGCCTAGTCACTTTCACACATACTGCTGCTACTGTGGTTATTATCTATCCTGATTGCCTAGTCACTTTTACCCCTACCTACATGTACATAGTACCTTAATTACCTCAACTACCTTGTACCCCTGCACATTGACTTGGTACAGGTACTGCTTGTATATAGCCTCTTTACTATTTTATTGTGTTACTATTTTTTTTTTATTAGTATTTATTTATTTGCTCATCGTTTCTTACTTTTAACTCTGCATTGTTGAGAAAGTAAGCATTTCATGTTAAAGGCCTGTTGTATTCGGCGTATGTGACATGTTTTATTTTATTGATTTGAGTTTTTCCTCGCCACTGTGCTTCTACATCTGCATGGCTTGGTCTTTGGGGCTTTAGGCTGGTAAAGTATAGCACTTTGAGACAACAGCTGATGTAAAAAGGGCTTTATAAAATTCACTTGATTGATATGTCATGTAAACATATTTAAAGATGTTTCACTTTGTTTCATTTTACACACACACACACACACACACACACACACACACACACACACACACACACACACACACGATCCACTGTCTGTTTCCTAAAGACCACACACACACGATCCAGGGGAAGCCCTTCTTGAGTACTGTTGTCTATAAATTGGCCACCCAACTGTCAGTGGAAGCACTACATGCTGACTCAATTTCCCTACAGGATCTCTTTCAGGCACCTCCAATAAACGTTGATATGGCAAGCAAAAAGAAAAAGTTTGCTAGTGCTGTGATAAGATAGTGTAAAATAATGAGTTTGAAATATGTATATGCACTGCATGTTTGTTTGGTAACTAGCCAATCACGCTTACAAAAATGTATTTGTTACGGCAATCTTCCTGCAAACTAAATAGTGTGCCAGAAGTTTGCAAATGTTTGCCACTGGTGGATAATCTGCAGCAAACCTTTGGCAGCAATAATATTTATTGCAACTAGTGGCAAATAGTTTACCAGAAGCCATTTCTGGTGAACACATGAGTTCCAAGACCAGTAACCGTTGACGACCAGTCAGCAGGGGGAGAAGAAGAATCCGTTGGAAAATGGAAACCAAACTATCTAGCTGGCTTCCTACCGAAGTTGTCCGGTGAGTGTCTAACTTCCTAATAAACTTTAAAATAGTGTTAGCTAATTGATGCCTAGATGGGATAGAGTAAAAACACATTTTATTGATATCAGTTTCAATCTAGATAGCTAACGTTAACTGGCTAACGTTAACTGGCTAACGTTAACTGGCTAGCGCTTAGCTAATTAATGTTAGCTATACTTTTGCACAATTAATGTGATATCTAGTTAAGTTAGCTTACTAATAATTTGCCTAAACAATTTTTGGGGTGAATATGTTGCTGTCTTTTAATAACATGCATGTCAATATGCTAGCCTCACGGTTCAGTAGCATGTTAGCTAGCACAACAGCTAAAGTAGCAACAATATGAGCACACTTGGCGTCAAAGCATTACTTTCGCAGATACCCTTCTCCTACCCGTGATGTTGCAAGAGGTTGCACTGAGAAGAGGATGCATATACACCCTGGAAATATGTTTTTGGTGCACTCACTGATAACACTTTTTTGAGTGATAAATGTAGCCTATTCATTCTTTATATCAATTAGATGGGTGACATGGCTGGTGAGTATGCAGGCTATGGAAGAACTGGGACATTTTCAGCTTCCAGGAAATGTACAGATCCTTGTGACATGGGCATTATCATGCTTAAACATGAGGTGATGGCGACGAATGAATGGCATGACAATGGGCCACGGGATCTCTGCATTCAAATAGCCATCGCTAAAATGCAATTGTGTATGTTGTCTGTAGCTTATGCCTGCCCATACCATAACGCCACCATGGGGCACTCTGTTCACAACGTTGACATCAGCGAACGACTCACCCACATGACCATACATGCTGTCTGCCATCTATCTGCCCGGTACAGTTGAAACCGGGATTCATCCGTGAAGATCACACTTCTTCAGCGTGCCAGTGGCCATCGAAGGTGAGCATTTTCCCACTGAAGTCTGTATGACAACGAATTGCAGTTCAGGTCAAGACCCTGGTGAAGACGACAAGCCTATGAGCTTCCCTAAGACCATTTCTAACCCAAAGTTTCATCAGCTGTCAGGGTGGCTGGTCTCAGACCATGCCACAGGTGAAGATGCCGGATGTGGAGGTCCTGGACTGGTGTGATTACACATGGTCTGCGGTTTTGAGGGCGGATGGACGTGCTGCCAAATTCACTAAAACGACGTTGGAAGCGGCTTCTCTGGCAACAGCTCTGATGGACATTCCTGCAGTCAGCATGTCAATTGCACGCTATCCTAAAACTTGAGACATCTGTGCCGTTGTGTGACGCAACTGCACATTTTAGTGGCCTTTTATTGTCATCAGCACAAGGTGCACCTGTGTAATGATCATGCTGTTTAATCCGTTTATTGATATGCTACACCTGTCAGGTGGATGGATTATCTTGACAAAAGAGAAATGCTCACTTACAGGGATGTAAACAAATTTCATCACAAACTTTGAGAGAAATAAGCTCTTATTTCAGCTCATGAAACATGGGACCAACACTACCTGTTGCGTTAATATTTTTGTTCAGTATACCCAAGGCACTTCATGTATACAAGGCTAGGGGTATACAAGGCTAGGGGTATACAAGGCTAGGGGTATACAAGGCTAGGGTTAATTATTTGGAATTACAAGGAGAGACATTTTCTGATCCCCCAGAGCTGTGTGATCTGTACTAATGTCCCTTTTCTTCCCTACAAATTATAAACAATATGTCTATGTTCATTACAGGCCCCACCTAACCTGAAGTCCGTGCTGCTGGCTGTAGCCTTTGGCAAAGTCATTGTGCTGATCGTAACCAAGGGGGCAGGTCTGAATCAGGTAAGTCCCACTGGTCCCGCCCTGTATCACTGCAGGCTTGGGTCTGAATCAGGTAAGTCCCACTGGTCCCGCCCTGTATCACTGCAGGCTTGCCTATGAAGCTAAGCAGGATCAGTTCTGGTCTGTCCCTGGATGGGAGACCAAATGCTGCTGGAAGTTGTGTTGGAGGGCCAGAGGGCACTTTCCCTCTGGTCTAAGGAGACCCCAGGGCAGTAAATGCAGGACATTGCCCTGCATAGGGTGCCATATTTCGGATAGTGTCATTGACCTCAAGATTAAGCTGTTACTCCAGTAGGTCGTTGGGGGGGGGATGCAGACGGCTCTGATCTCCTTGGAGCTAGAAAGGTCAGTCCCGGAGCTGGACAGGTCATCCTCCATGGAGCTAGACATCACCTTCTCCCTCCCCAAACTAATTGGTAAACACGCCCCCAGAACTAGAGTTAATAAAAGGAACTGGAACTTACCTTCAGCAGGATTTGGACTGGGGACATCTCAACCAACGGACGTCTACCTCGTTACTGCTGTGCGGTGCTTCTCTACGCTGTTCGCCTGTTGACACGGGGACATGCCCGACGCAACTGCGAGAGGCTTCACCCAACACTGAAACCCAGCAGGCCCGGCACAACGCGAGACCACCAAGCAACCAGCCACAGACAACCGTGCCAGGCTACCAAGAGCTCAACTCATACAACGCTCTCTATAGCACTATTAAAGAAACTTCTTTTTTTCCCCAGCATGTGAGTGCGACTCCAATTGTTGGCCAGTACATGCTCTAATTGTAAGTTGTGTGTCCCCCGAGGCTACAGACACGGGACACATTCGACGAGGCTACAGATACGGGACACATTCGACGAGGCTACAGACACGGGACACATTCGACGAGGCTACAGACACGGGACACATTCGACGAGGCTACAGACACCGGGGACTCATCCGACGAGGCTACAGACACCGGGGACTCATCCGACGAGGCTGAGAGGCCTCGTATTCATGGATGCCAAGGGAAGACAGGATTTAAAAAAATATAACTTTCGTATCTATATTTCACCATTTTCTTTCAAGTCATAAGAGGCTGAATGTATCTCACCAGAGAAAGTACCTGAGCGAGCACCCCCCGTCCCTATGTGTTGACCATCTATCTGATTCTCTCTGGTCAAAAATGGTATGATTATTGTTGACGCCTGTAGCATTGAATGCAAGGGAAACCAGCAAGGATTTGGCCTCCCTTGATTAAAACATTATATAATAATAGCCAATCAGCTTCAAATTAAACTGAGTGAGCTCAACTGTGAATGGTCCTGGCGAACCAAAACAAAGTGTCAAGGGAGGCCAGTTTGGATTTGGCTTCACACCAATCACATCAAGGCGAATGTCATTGACAGAAAAAAAAATGAATTTCTATGAAAACCAAACACTACATTCCACTGTGAGAAGCTTATACCAACGGTCAAGCATGGTGGTGGCAGTGTGATGGTTTGGAGATGCTTTGCTGCCTCAGGATCTGGACGACTTGCCTTAATAGGAGGAAACATGAATTCTTCTCTGTATCAGAGAATTCTACAGGAGAATCTGTATGTGAGCTGAAGCTCATCTGGATCATGTAGCAAGACAATGATCCAAAACATACAATCAAGTCTACATGAAAATGTTTAAAAAGTAACACATTTCAAGTTTTGGAATGACCTAGTCAAAGTCCAGACATAATCCCAATTGAGATGTTGTGGCAGGACTTGAAACGAGCAGTTCTTGCTTGAAAACCCACAAATGTCACTCAGTTAAAGCAGTTCTGCATGGAAGAGTGGGCCAAAATTCCTCCACAGCGATGTGAGAGACCGATCAACAACTACAGGAAGCATTTGGTTGCAGTCATTGCAGCTAAAGGTGGCACACCCAGTTATTGTGTGTATAGGGGGCAATTACTTTTTCACACAGGGAAATTGGGTGTTGCATAACTTTGTAAAAATACGTTTTTTTTGTGTGTTATTTGGAAACTCCGGTTCCCTTCATCTAAGAGCCGGTTTTGATTGAATATCGAATAACATTCAATATTAAAAATAAAATCAGAATGGGGGCCAATACTTTTTTAATCCTCCTCCACCTCCTCTTTGACTTCGGTCTCCTGCTCTTCTTCTTTCATTCCTCTACCTCTAACTTCTGTCTCTATGTTCCTTTTCAATCTCTTCCTCTTAGTCCTCTCTCTCTCTCCTCCCTTTCTTCTCCTCCACCACATTCTCTTCTTCCACTTTAAATTCTCTCTCTTCCTCTTTAACAATCACATTGACTTACAGTGGTTCACTGCGGTCCTCCAGCTTCTCTGGACACCACTGTGAACTTCTCTAGGCTGGAAGACTACAGCCCAAACCGGGGGACTCGGGTTCAGACATAGTAGGCTAGTAGGTGTATCTGTAGGTGGTTTAGTCAAAAGAGGTAGATACAGTGGAGGGTTTGTTTCACATTGCTAGCTCAAGCTACATTCTAATTACTGATAAAGTCGTAGCGAACTAGCTAGCTAAGTTAGTTGTTAAAATTACAACTTCTCATCACAGGTCGAGTTAACTTCAATGACTTTACTACCCATTAACACGCAAGGTTTCAAGTTCAAACCCCTGAGCTGACAAGGTACAAATCTGTTGCTCTGCCCCTGAACAGGCAGTTAACCCACTGTTCCTAGGCCGTCATTGAAAATAAGAATTTGTTGTTAACTGACTTGCTTAGTTAAATAAAGGTAAAATAAAAATTGCTTGCGGTACAGTTTTGGAAACATAAGGACATTATCTTTCACATCGGCAAGAAATTATTTTATTTTTTTATACTAAAAAGGTTCAATTACTTGGGGTTCCTAAAGTGGCAAAATGTCCATGTTCCAGCACTTGTTAACGGAAGACCGAGGCGACCACTTGTACCTAACTAGCATGCTCCAAACACCTGTGTGTAACGGAAGGAAGGACGGCAGAAAGTGTTGTAAGTGAAAAATACTGTCTGCTACAACTGTGATAAAGCCGGTTACAGTATACAGCAGGTGTATATTTTGCAACTCTGAAATAATTTTGATGTGATATGAAAGTAGAGCGATTTTATGTTTCTAGAACCATATCGTAATTGAGAATCGATTCACGTTTAGATGGATAAACCTTGTTGATATCAATACCAAATTCAGTGAGGTTCATTTTAGGGACATTCATGATAGCAATGACAAGTTGACAGTGGATTTACAGAGGTTTAAATGGAAACGTAAAATCAAATGTAACAGCCATCTTTAACAGCCAACTTTTCTCAAACTAAGTTAAGACATGTACCATGGATATACATTCCATATTTGGTTCTATGGTTCAAGATTTCTGCAGTATTTTTATCATTATTTGTGGCTGTTTGAATGCATAAATGTTGTTTATTTTTTATTTTACCTTTATTTAACTAGGCAAGTCAGTTAAGAACAAATTCTTATTTTCAATGACGGCCTAGGAACAGTGGGTTAACTGCCTGTTCAGGGGCAGAACGACAGATTTGTACCTTGTCAGCTCGGGGGTTTGATCTTGCAACCTTCCGGTTACTAGTCCAACGCTCTAACCACTAGGCTACGCTGCCGCCCCATGTTGTTTTCTCAAACTCTTTAGGGACTATTGTGATTAGTCCAAGGACCACATTTGGAGTGAATTTGACTTTTAGTCCATGAGAATAATATTTTGTATGATTTATTATTAGCATTACATAGTCAAAGTGAATTGTTAATGGTTTCCTTAATTGCTTAAGATATCAATGCCAAAGTTAACAATGTTCATCATAGTAATGGCTTTGATGACCCCAAGTTTCCATTATGGCTATTGTGGAGTGGATTTACAAAGGATTTAAATGGACAAGTAAAATCTGATTTATCAATAACTCAGCCGTCTCTTAACCAATCCCTTAGCTTTTCTCAAACTAAGTTAATGGTTTGGGTGTTATTTGGACTTATTGTTCATGAGAAGTTTTTCAAATGTTTTCAGAAATTTCCAAGATAGATTTTCCTCTATCCTGGCAAACCTTGTGGGTCCCTGAGGCAAATATGTTCAGCACAAGGAAAGAAATATTAATACCAAATTTCAAGTCTCTTGGTCAAATGGAGAGAAGAATATGAGGGTTTACGTGAGGCTGCTTATAACAGAGCCACCTATAGGCCAATCAGTGCCATTATTATTGACCAAGCTACTCATGGCCTCTAGTTTTTGTGTGCCAAATTAGAATAAACAGTTAACAATCTATGCCTCAGTCATTTGAGCATAAAAAAAAGACTACAGAGAACCTCTAATTATTCAAGTAATCGTCAAGTAATTGAATGCAGCAGCTCCATTCCCATTCATTGAAATGCATTCAATTTGCATGCACGTGCACACGTTCCTGACTCCAGTCACTGGGCAAGATCAAGCGGATCACTTTTGTAAAGTCATCCTTGGGTCACCACCTTTCAAAGTGTGTTGCATTATGGTCGACTTCATAACTTTTACAAAAATCGTGTGATTAAAAATAAAATCTTGAAAAATGAAGCCCAAATACCACCTTACAGTGCATTCAGAAAGTATTCATATCCCTGGACTTTTTCCACATTTTGTTACAGCCTTATCCTAAAATTAATGTAACTATTTATTTTCCTCAACAATCTACACACAATACCCCATAATGTCAACGTGACCCACAAGCATTATTTCAATATACAATACTCAAACACATGACTTTGAATCCTCTACTTTCGCCACTATCATTTTTATTTCATAATATAGCTAGTGTTTATAATATGACACCCAAGTTAAAAGGTTGTCACCCATTCTTCCTTCACCTCCACAAATATCTACCTATTATACCCATGATTACCATCATTTATTAGACATCCAGTGTTTATTACATGATACTCAAGGTTTATAAGATGTTACCCAGGGTTGAAGTGGTAAAACAATAGGTTAGGTAACCGCTGAGCAGTGATCCAGAGACAAGTTGTGTGGACATTAATGCCAGAACCCCTGACCTATTTTGGGGGGGGGGGGGTCCTATTCCCATAACAAAAGCAGCAGAACTCACTTTAACAGATATGTCGTCAGATTTGATGAGTGACCGAAACCTTTCCCATACTCAGAGCAGTGATTAGGCTTCTCTCGTGTGTGCGTAAGCTGGTGTCTATTTAGGGTCTGTAAAAGGGAAAAACTCATCCCGCAAACTGAGCAGTGGTAAGGCTTCTCTCCGGTGTGAGTTTGCTGGTGTACCTTCAGGGCTGCTACTCGACTGAAACCATTCCCACACTGAGAGCAGTGGAAAAGTTTATTTCCTGTGTGAGTGAACTGGTGTCTCGTTAGGTCTCCTGCCCGACTGAAACCCTTCCCACACTGAGAGCAGTGATGATGCTTCTCTCCTGTGTGAATTAGCTGGTGTGTCTTCAGAGTTGATGAATGACTGAAACTCTTCCCACACTGAGAGCAGAGGAAAGGCTTCTTTCCTGTGTGAGTTATTTGGTGTCTATTTAAGTTCTGTGAAAGAGAGAAACTCTTCCCACAAACAGAGCAATGGAAAGGTTTCTCCCCTGTGTGAGTTCGCTGGTGTATGTTTAGTTTGCTTGGGGTCTGAAAACTCTTTCCACATTGACCACATGGGTGTGTCTTTCTTTTTTTTGTCGGTTTTGATTTGAGGTGAATTGGACAAATAAAACTGTCTCTGCAATCTGAGCAGGGGTGGGGCCTACAAGTGTGCCTTCTCAACTCCTCTGGATCATAGAAACTAGTGAAGCAGTCCATGCAGTGGTGATGTTTCTGTCTTGAGTTTCTCCGTCTGTGTTGTTTATGGTTTCCTGATGCTGTGGAACTGGGCTCACTGTCTGAACCTGGGTTGGAGCTCTCTCCTGTGGGAATATGAACAGATATGGGGTTAAGGCCTTTTTCTCACCAAGTCCATTTTTTGTCCTAATAATTCGGACCAAAAAGGAAAATATGAGCATGTGATGTTTGATGCCTTTCACACCAATTGCGAAATATCGTCCTTCTGCAACCCGTCAATAATTTATTCGGACCCATGAGCACCAGGTAATTTCCATGTAAAAGGACCCATGAGCACCAGGTAATTTCCATGTAAAAGGACCCATGAGCACCAGGTCATTTCTATGTAAAAGGACCCATGAGCACCAGGTCATTTCTATGTAAAAGGACCCATGAGCACCAGGTCATTTCTATGTAAAAGGACCCATGAGCACCAGGTCATTTCTATGTAAAAGGACCCATGAGCACCAGGTCATTTCTATGTAAAAGGACCCATGAGCACCAGGTCATTTCTATGTAAAAGGACCCATGAGCACCAGGTCATTTCTATGTAAAAGGACCCATGAGCACCAGGTCATTTCTATGTAAAAGGACCCATGAGCACCAGGTCATTTCCATGTAAAAGGACCCATGAGCACCAGGTCATTTCCATGTAAAAGGACCCATGAGCACCAGGTCATTTCCATGTAAAAGGACCCATGAGCACCAGGTCATTTCCATGTAAAAGGACCCATGAGCACCAGGTCATTTCTATGTAAAAGGAGCACCAGGTCATTTCTATGTAAAAGGAGCACCAGGTCATTTCCATGTAAAAGGACCCATGAGCACCAGGTCATTTCCATGTAAAAGGACCCATGAGCACCAGGTCATTTCCATGTAAAAGGACCCATGAGCACCAGGTCATTTCCATGTAAAAGGACCCATGAGCACCAGGTCATTTCCATGTAAAAGGACCCATGAGCACCAGGTCATTTCCATGTAAAAGGACCCATGAGCACCAGGTCATTTCCATGTAAAAGGACCCATGAGCACCAGGTCATTTCCATGTAAAAGGACCCATGAGCACCAGGTCATTTCCATGTAAAAGGACCCATGAGCACCAGGTCATTTCCATGTAAAAGGACCCATGAGCACCAGGTCATTTCCATGTAAAAGGACCCATGAGCACCAGGTCATTTCCATATAAAAGGACCCATGAGCACCAGGTCATTTCCATGTAAAAGGACCCATGAGCACCAGGTCATTTCCATGTAAAAGGACCCACGAGCACCAGGTCATTTCCATGTAAAAGGACCCATGAGCACCAGGTCATTTCTATGTAAAAGGACCCATGAGCACCAGGTCATTTCCATGTAAAAGGACCCATGAGCACCAGGTCATTTCTATGTAAAAGGACCCATGAGCACCAGGTCATTTCCATGTAAAAGGACCCATGAGCACCAGGTCATTTCTATGTAAAAGGACCCATGAGCACCAGGTCATTTCTATGTAAAAGGACCCATGAGCACCAGGTCATTTCCATGTAAAAGGACCCATGAGCACCAGGTCATTTCCATGTAAAAGGACCCATGAGCACCAGGTAATTTCCATGTAAAAGGACCCATGAGCACCAGGTCATTTCTATGTAAAAGGACCCATGAGCACCAGGTCATTTCTATGTAAAAGGACCCATGAGCACCAGGTCATTTCCATGTAAAAGGACCCATGAGCACCAGGTCATTTCCATGTAAAAGGACCCATGAGCACCAGGTCATTTCCATGTAAAAGGACCCATGAGCACCAGGTCATTTCTATGTAAAAGGACCCATGAGCACCAGGTCATTTCTATGTAAAAGGACCCATGAGCACCAGGTCATTTCCATGTAAAAGGACCCATGAGCACCAGGTCATTTCCATGTAAAAGGACCCATGAGCACCAGGTCATTTCCATGTAAAAGGACCCATGAGCACCAGGTCATTTCCATGTAAAAGGACCCATGAGCACCAGGTCATTTCTATGTAAAAGGACCCATGAGCACCAGGTCATTTCTATGTAAAAGGACCCATGAGCACCAGGTCATTTCTATGTAAAAGGACCCATGAGCACCAGGTCATTTCTATGTAAAAGGACCCATGAGCACCAGGTCATTTCTATGTAAAAGGACCCATGAGCACCAGGTCATTTCTATGTAAAAGGACCCATGAGCACCAGGTCATTTCTATGTAAAAGGACCCATGAGCACCAGGTCATTTCCATGTAAAAGGACCCATGAGCACCAGGTCATTTCTATGTAAAAGGACCCATGAGCACCAGGTCATTTCTATGTAAAAGGACCCATGAGCACCAGGTCATTTCTATGTAAAAGGACCCATGAGCACCAGGTCATTTCTATGTAAAAGGACCCATGAGCACCAGGTCATTTCTATGTAAAAGGACCCATGAGCACCAGGTCATTTCCATGTAAAAGGACCCATGAGCACCAGGTCATTTCCATGTAAAAGGACCCATGAGCACCAGGTCATTTCCATATAAAAGGACCCATGAGCACCAGGTCATTTCCATGTAAAAGGACCCATGAGCACCAGGTCATTTCCATGTAAAAGGACCCATGAGCACCAGGTCATTTCCATGTAAAAGGACCCATGAGCACCAGGTCATTTCCATGTAAAAGGACCCATGAGCACCAGGTCATTTCCATGTAAAAGGACCCATGAGCACCAGGTCATTTCCATGTAAAAGGACCCATGAGCACCAGGTCATTTCCATGTAAAAGGACCCATGAGCACCAGGTCATTTCCATGTAAAAGGACCCATGAGCACCAGGTCATTTCCATATAAAAGGACCCATGAGCACCAGGTCATTTCCATGTAAAAGGACCCATGAGCACCAGGTCATTTCCATGTAAAAGGACCCATGAGCACCAGGTCATTTCTATGTAAAAGGACCCATGAGCACCAGGTCATTTCCATGTAAAAGGACCCATGAGCACCAGGTCATTTCTATGTAAAAGGACCCATGAGCACCAGGTCATTTCCATGTAAAAGGACCCATGAGCACCAGGTCATTTCCATGTAAAAGGACCCATGAGCACCAGGTCATTTCCATGTAAAAGGACCCATGAGCACCAGGTCATTTCCATGTAAAAGGACCCATGAGCACCAGGTCATTTCCATGTAAAAGGACCCATGAGCACCAGGTCATTTCCATGTAAAAGGACCCATGAGCACCAGGTCATTTCCATGTAAAAGGACCCATGAGCACCAGGTCATTTCCATGTAAAAGGACCCATGAGCACCAGGTCATTTCCATGTAAAAGGACCCATGAGCACCAGGTCATTTCTATGTAAAAGGACCCATGAGCACCAGGTCATTTCTATGTAAAAGGACCCATGAGCACCAGGTCATTTCCATGTAAAAGGACCCATGAGCACCAGGTCACTTCCATGTAAAAGGACCCATGAGCACCAACATGTGAAGTTCATAGCAGCATGTCAAATTAGATCTCAAATATAGACCACTTTTCATTTGACAAATGAAGGCATATATACACATTTTAAACATTTTCCATCCTAAAAATGTGAAATAAGCAAAGATTTCTGGTCAAACATATGGTAAAGGGGTCTTCGGTAAAAATAAGTCTTACGGTATCAGAAATACATCAGAACACAATAAGGAAGTAAAGACGCCAACTAATATTAGCACTTCTATTTAGATTAGGATCAACTTCTCGGCCTTCCGTAAGTTTAAGAAACAATGCCTTGTGTCTTGTAATTCTGTTACCAGAAACCCACATATCTTGAAGATATTGTCTAATTTCTCTCCCTCATGAGGATAATGAAAGTTCACAGAAATAACAAGTAAAAGGTAGAACTATTAATTAAATTTGAATGTTTTAATGATTCAAAAGAAAATTGATATCAGTAAAGTGTTAACTCGAAATTACCAAAATCAGTAACATAATTTCTGAAAAATCAGTAATGTAATTGTAATAGGCTACAATGGATAATCATAGTAGTCACAAAACACAAATTGGGTTCACAGGTTTGGACAGCACAGTAGAGTATAGTTCAGTAAAAGAGTTAAGTACAGTAGACGTTTATGAATCGTTGAGAGGTGGTCCAGACTGGACCGACCTAATTTGGTCGTTTGGAGGCAGAGCTCATTAAAATAGCTAGCCAGTGTAGAATAATGCCCAAAGTAGGATATTGCGTAGTTATACCTTTTGTGTACCTATTTAGGGTACATCACCATAAAGAGAGTGACATTGATATCCAAATGATCTCCATTTCTGTGTAGTACAGATCAGGAATCCATGATGAAGTCCGTTACCACAATTCCGTTACCGGGTGTAAATCCACTTCAATAACCAAAAGAGATTTTTTTTCCCAAAGACAATGTGTCATGTCACAGCTGAGACCCCATGATTTCTACAGATAATGTTGAATCTAAATTCAGAGCAGATATTTAAGAGTTTTGGGGAAAACGTGGACACAAACTGTTTCTAAACTTTGCATCTGCACAGTTCTTCCAGTAAATGTATTTTTGTCAAAAAATATTCAGAGGAAATTGTTAAAAGTAGTCCTTGTGCATAGAGTTGTATGGTTTGTTAACGCTTGAAAATCAATGGTTTTTGTTAGGCATATATTTTAAGTAAAAAGTCTCAGGACAATTCTGTTATGATGGAATTGCCCCACTACAATATTATTTCTGTCATTACACAGTCCTTCCTCTCTGCAGCAGCGTTTGATGTTGAACAAATATTTAATTAAAGTGTGGGGGAAAACGCATCAGACTTGTGAATGGTTTTCAGGGTTGGGGTCAATTCCGTTTCAATTCAGAAAGTAAACCTAATTCCAATTTCAACATTTCCTCATGGAAAAGCATTGAAGAGAATTGGAATTTCAGTGTGATTCCTGAATTGACCCCAACTCTGATGGTTTTGTGTGTCAAAAATCAGAATCCAGTTTCCCAGAATATGTAACGCAGTTGGTGTGAAAAGACCTTTAAAATCAGAAACAAAGCATTGAAGGGGGCTTTAAAATACTTGTTGATACAAGTAGAAGCACTATAATAGGGTTTTAGAATCCCCAGTGGGCGCCAAGGCACCAACTTCTCTCCGTACTCCACACCTGAACTTACCTGGGTCAGTGATACTATCTACTTCCTCCTCTTCCTCTAGATCTGGAGCAGACACTTCCCTGTTCTCCTCTTCTTCTTCTTCTTTGACTGCTCTTTCACCCTCCTCTTCTTCTTCTTTGACTGCTCTTTCCTCCTCCTCTTCTTCTTCTTTGACTGCTCTCTCCTCCACCTCTTCTTCTTTGACTGCTCTCTTCTCCACCTCTCCTTCTTTGACTGCTCTTTCCTCCTCCTCTTCTTCTTCTTCGACTGCTCTTTCCTCCACTTCTTCTTTGACAGCTCTCTCCTCTACCTCTTCTTCTTTGACTGCTCTCTCCTCCACCTCTTCTTGGATTTCTGTCTCCTCTTCTTCCTCTTTGACAATCACATTAAGTTCCAGTGTTTGACTGCAGTCCTCCAGCTTCACTGACACCATCTCTGGACCCTGCTGTGAGCTTCTATGTGATGGAACACCACAGCTAGAACCTGGGGACTCCATGGACTTGGGTTCAGCCATGGCAGGTTAGAAGGTAGGTGGATCTGCAGGTGGTATAGTCATAAGAGGCAGATACAGTGGAGGGTGAGTTGCACATAGCTAGCTGAAACTATACTGAACAAAAATATAAAAACACAACATGTAACAATTTCAGAAATACACATCAGCACCCCCCTTCTCAGGATGATCCCGCAGGTGAAGGTGTCAGTGATGTGGAGGTCTGGGTTGGCGTGGTTACACCTGGTCTACTGGTTGGATGTACTACCAAATTCTCCAAAACAACTCGAGGTGGCTTATGGTAGAGAAATTAACATGAATTATCTGGCAACAGCTCTGTTGGACATTTCTGCAGTCAGTATGCCATTTGTACCCTCCCTCAAAACCTGAGACATCTGTAGCATAATGTTGGATGACAAAACTGCACATTTTAGAGTGGCCTTTTATTGTTCCCAGCACAAGGTGCACCTGTGTAATGACCGTGCTGTTTAATCAGCTTCTTGATATGCCACACCTGTCAGGTAGATGGATTATTTTGGTAAATTAGAGATGCTCACTATAAGGGATGTAAACAACTTTGTGCACAACATTTCAGAGAAATAAGCTTTGTATGCATATGGAACATTTCTGGGATCTTATTTCAGCTCATGAAAAATGGAACCAACACATTACATGTTGCATTTTATATTTTTGTAAATGACCATGGCACTCCTGCCGGACTGCCAGTTGTAGAGCTCTATTAAAAATAAATTGGGTGTTTATCACCCTGTCTCTCCTCCCTGCTGCAGCGACCACCACAGAACATCAGTGTTTATCGCCTCGTCCGTGTTGCTGAAGCTGCAACATAATTACAGCCATTTCTGACTGAAAAGTTGTTAACGAAATCCTTCATTTGTTTTGCAAAAACCTTCCTTATTCCCTCAACCTGTAAGCATCTCACGCATGTAAGCAATAGGGGCTGACCTAAAGCATATCAATATCACAATAATACATTGATTATAACAAATACCGTGACAGCAACATTTGACAGCAAAATGGATGCAGAGGACGTGACAAATTAACTCGAAACGGGGGAATTGTTTACAGGTTACTCAGGGGGTAAAGGGGAAGTCAGATTATGTGGAATAAATGTGACTAGTTGTGGAAAATACTGGAGATCTATAAAAAAAGGTAAGTAGCCAGCACTGAGTGCATATTATATTGTGCCAAACAGGTGCTGATAGATTACAATATACTTTTTTCTGACCGTTTGGAACAACGTAAACAACACCAAACAAATGATAAGCATACCAGAGTGTCTGTTGTCACGTTTTTCTTTGTTGTAAAGCCTTTATTACAGCAAAGACTAAAAAAGCGTTGCATTAATTTGTGAAATTTGCAATTTCCGAAATGGAACGGTTTACGTGCTTTAAGGCTAATTATTCAATGGTCGCTTTTGTTATTTTAAAAACAGAAATGCTTTGATTGCATTTCTAAATCAGGAATGACTCGTGTGATGACATGAATGAATAAATGATTGATACAGTAGCCTACATAGACGTATTGAAATATAGGCCTTAGTAAATGACGGTATTAAGACTAAGGATGCGCTCTTAGGCCTACAGATCGATGGTGCTGTACTAAGCCTACTAATGATAATGACATGACTTACTATTATAATGATCATAAGAATAACAATAAGAAGGATATGGGGGGGGGGGGGGGGGGGGGTGTTATATAATTTTCCGGACAATTTGGAACAGTGTAAAAACAATCGATCTGGTCTAACGAAAGAAAGTGTAAAGCCTTTAGTACAGCAAAGATTAAAAACAGACACATTTGTGAAATAGTTTATCCGTCGTGTGGTTGTGAGGCTTGGTGCTCACGGAATCAGTAGGCTTTTAAACAAACACTCAGACAGGCAACAGAAGCAGGATCTGTCTTATTTCTAGAGATATATGGATGATTTATTTTACTTTTATTGAACTAGGCAAGTCGGTTAAGAACAAATTCTTATTTACAATGACGGCCTAGGAACAGTGGGTTAACACCCTTGTTCAGGGGCAGAATCACAGATGTTTACCTTGTCAGCTTGGGGATTCGATCTCGCAACCTTTCGGTTACTGGCACAATGCTCTAACCACTAGGCTACCTGCCGCCCCAAACTTAACAGTTAGGCTATTGATTATTGACCTAATGAAGATGGGGTTTCCTAACTCCACCGAATCGTTCAACACCTATATGCTGGATAACTGTGCTATTATGCACATAGCAACATGGTCTAGGAAAAGGCACCAATTCAACAGCGCACTGATGTGTTTCAGACCTGCGGACAGCGACCGCTATCCAACGTGGGAGAAAGTGCATGTTATTAAACCAATGTTGTATTAGTGTTGTTCTGACAATATAACACAATTACAGTAGCACGTCTTAGACTGATTGACTGGACCATCCCCACGGCCTCCACAATGGATCAGTCCACTCAGACAGGAGCCAATCAGAAAGGTGACACCATGAATTAATTATTTATTTTTTACTAAAGAAATATCAGACGACCAACAGCCAAACAATGGACCAGTTGACTAAATAGGGTCAGCCCTGAGACAAAGCCTATAGGCACTCACTCAGCCCACACACAGGCATTCCTGTGATGTTTCAGAAAGTTGCATGACAATACAAATCAATAATGCATTTAGTTTCATGATTAACTTGGGCAAATTAATGAACGTTCTAAGTTCAATACATTTGATATCAAAAAAAAAAAATGTTTTAATGTCTGGATTCTGTCCGTGTTCTCCGCAATGCGTATTTTATAGGGCCTACAATTGATCAATTACCTCAGGCCATGCCCCTTCCCTCCACACCTGTTCCCACTCTTTAATCACCTCTCTGCCTTTTACCTCAGGCCACGTCCCACAGGTTAGAGCATAGTAACCAAAAGCTTGCTGGATCGAATCCCCAAGATGACAAGGTAAAAATCTGTCGTTCTGCCCCTGAGCAAGGCAGTTAACCCACTGTTCCCCGGGCGCCGAAGACGGGGAGGTCGAATAAGGCAACCCACGCAACTCTCTGATTCAGAGGGGTTGGTTTAAATGCTGAAGACACATTTCAGTTGAAGGCATTCAGTTGAACAACTGACTAGGTATCCCCCTTTCCATCCACACCTGTTCCCACTCTCTAATCCACTCTACATTTTACCTTAGGCCACACCCCTTTCCTCCACACCTGTTTCCACTCTAATCACCTCTGGTCTCTAATACAAGTAGCATGCTACCTTTACCTTTGTAGATGCCACGGGGTGAAAATCTCATATCCCGATATAGCATTTTCTGTCAATTTAATGAATAAATAGTTTATATAAAACGACCACATGTAAAGGCCTATTATTACATTTTAAATTAGAACTCAAAAGGTTGTTACTCATTTGATTATTTCTCCTTTTATTTAGAACCTTTGCAATTTTTCAATTAAGCATGTAACAAAATACTGTGTATATAAAAAAAAGTAAATAGAAAACACTACCCAAAAATATAGGCCTTAAATATATTTTGGGGGGCTTCCCTGTTTTGCACGTTTTGGTATTAATACGTGTCACATATCAATTTGGTACCTTGGGTCGAGTTGTGTGTTAACACCACTGATGAAACCCCCGTTTCTCGACGTGTAAATTGGGGCCATGTCTTTGCAGATGTAAGTTGGAACTGCAGCTGTTATCTCCTTTCATCTTCGTGGTTCTTTGTCATATGGTGTGCCGTGGGCAAAAGCCTCTTGCAACGTTTGAGTCGGGGTTTGTTTTGAGCACTCGACTGTACTTTTTTGGGTCTCATCGGTAGACTCTCCGTACTGTTTCACATGATTCTTGGGTAGGTGGTAAAAGAGGTTAGTGGTGTTTGAGCCTGTTGTTGGGACCGGCCTGCGGCATATTTCGCAGAGGACGGGTTTCTGGGGCTTTTTTCATACCCAAACCACGTCCACGCGACCGAAGTAGCCCCTCTTTTAGCTACGAGCTCCGTGTCACGTTCACTCTCCTGTTTGTTTGTGTTGGCAATTTCCTTCCACACTGCACGTAAAGCGATTGGCGAAAAATATTGCCGTCAAGTGTGATTTGCGACAAGGGAATAAACGTTTATCGTCACACGCTATATATCGTAATATATAGTCCTATATTACGGTGTAGAAGTATTACGATTCTGTATTGCTGCCCTGTCGCTATAGTAACTTAAGCATGTACAGAGCCTTCAGAAAGTATTCACACCCCTTGATGTTTCCCCACATTATGTTGTTACAGCCTGGATTCAATTGAGATTTTGTGTCACTGGCCTACACACAATAGCCCATAATGTCAGTGGAATTATGTTGACTTTTTTTAAAAAATAATTTTAAAAAATTAAAGCTGAAATGTCTTGAGCCAATAAGTATTCAACCCCTTTACAACAAGTCCCTAACTTTTTTTTAAGGAGTAAAAATGTGCTTAACAAGTCACATTGATTTGAATGGACTCTCTGTGTGCAATAATGGTGTTTAACATGATTATTGAATGATTACCTCATCTCTGTACCCGACACATACAATAATCTGTAAGGTCGAGCAGTGAATTTCAAACACAGATTCAACCACATACCAGGGAGGTTTTCTAGTGCCTCGCAAAGAAGGGCACCTATTGGTAGATGTGTCAAAAATAAACATATAACAGACATTGAATATCCCTTTGAGCAGGGTGAAGTTATTGATTACACTTTGGATAGTGTATCAATACACCCAGTCACTACAAAGATACGGCGTCCTTCCTAACTCAGTTGCTGGAGAGAAAAAGAAACCACTCAGCAATTTCACAGTGGCCAATGGTGACTAAAACAAGGAGTTTAATACATTGTAGTTACTCTACAATACTAACCTAATGAAAGAGTGAAAAGGAAGCCTGTACAGAATAAAAAATATTCAAAATCATGCATCCTGTTTGCAATAAAGCACTGAAGTAAAACTGAAAATTTTTTACAAAGAAATTAACTTTATGTCCTGAATACACCGCGTTATGTTTGGGGCAAATCCAACACACTGAGTACCACTCATATTCCAAGCATGGTGGTGGCGGCTTCATCATGTTGTGGCTATGCGTGTCATCGGCAAGGACTAGGGAGTTTTAGAATGAAGAAATAAATGGAATAGAGCTAAGCACAGACAAAATCCTGGTTCAGTCTGTTTCAACAGACATTCACCTTTCATCAGGACAATAACCTACAACACTAAGGTCAAATATACACTGGATTGCTTACTAAGATGACATTGAATGTTCCTAGTTACAGTTTTGACTTAAATCAGCTTGACAATACATGGCAATACTTAAATGGTTGTCTAGCAATGATCAACAACCAACTTGCCAGAGCTTGAAGTTTGCAAGTATTGTACAGTCCAGGTGTGCAACGCTCTTAACCAGAAAAACTCACAGCTCTAATCACTGCCAAAGATGACTATAATATGTATTGAATCAGGGGTGTTAATTCTTATGTAAATGATACATTTCTGTATTTAAATTTAATACATTTGCTAACTTCTAAAAACATGTTTAAACTTGTATCGGATATTGTGTGTAGATGAGTGAGAGAAATCTGTAATCCATTTTGAATTCAGGTTGTAACAACAAAATCTGGAATAAGTCAGGGGGTATGAATACTTTCTGAAGGCACTGTATCAGAGGCCTGCAACACCTGTTCTGGACAGCCCATCCACATGGTGTGCAGGCTCTTGTTCCATACCAGCACTAAACAGTGGGTTCAGCTAAATCAAATAACCATAATCCTCAATTTAGCCCTTATTACTTGACATTCGTATGGGTATGAATACGTTCTAAAGGCACTGTAGCTATGGCTTATGATATGTCCCGTTTGTATAACCATGACCTGTTGATATGCTAATGCCCTCCTTTGTCATGTTTAGTCCTGGCAGTCTCATACATGTGTAACTATATATTAAGCCTAGTCATATGGCATTACTTCATGATTTATGCACTTTTGTTGATGTGTTCCTCATGCGTTTCTCTAGTCTCTCTTCTAGACCCCCACTTGCACTACCTTACCGTGCTACCGGCCTTTTCAAGCCCCAACTCCAACCCTTCCCCCATGTGCAACTGTGTTTATTATAAATACCCTCAACGTGGATTATCAACCTCCATCTCCTAAATGTGTTCTGACCGATGCTGCAACACCCCGGAACTAGCCTATACAGTCCACATAGTCTTTTATTTTTGAAATCGTAGCTACTGTAAGTAGTATGCTAGTACTAACAAATTTGGGTGGGTCTACATTGGGGCTATTGAAGTGATGAGAAAAAAAATGTGAATGTCGACTTCTAGCTAATCTCGGTTACCCAGAAGTAAATTATCGCTAAACTTAGGTGGTGGTGGAAAATAGTTCAGGACTGTTGCTCCTCTACATCACTGCTAGTAAACAAAACAAGCTAACGTTAGCTAGCTAACAGTAGATAGGTTGTTGGCCCTCAGTAGCGGTTAATCTTCCAATGAGGTTTGTACTGACGATTGATAATGGAAGCCAGACTTTATTCACGCTCATAAATAGTTCAACAGATCATAAACTCACCTTTAAAAATAGCCCTTTTCGTCAGTTGCTGGTTGAGTAAGGACACGCGACGAAAAGAAGCAGGAACGTAAACTTCCGCCCGCGTTTCTAAAACGGAAGTGACGTTTATATTTGTGCTGCCGTCAGTTAGATACTGTAGGTATGGAGCCAGCAACTCAACGGCTTTCCAATAAATCAAAAATATATAAGGCAGCTGCAAATTATATAGTATTGATACTTCTTCCTTCTGCCACTACCAAAACGCTACATAATTAAATAGTTAAACTCTATAAAAAAAAGGGGTCAGGACAGGCCAGTCATAGATGGAGCAAGCTGGCAAAGTTAACTAGCATCGTTAGCATTGGTGTGTGGGGATTTTGTTTGCAGCAGTGGTACTAACATATGAATTACCATGTGCCATCATTTGTTAGACATCCAGAGTTTTTACCGGATACTAAAGAAATTATTACATGTTGCCCAGAATTGAAGTGATAATACAGGGTAAGTAAATACTGAGTACTGATGACAAGTAGTGTTCATGTTAACGCAAGACCCCTGCTCTATTTTCACATAACAGTTG